>NW_022697046.1:0-782 GCF_011630105.1 Anneissia japonica
TCCTCATCATCATATTCATCCTCATCCATCATCCTCATCATCATCAATGGCATAGCCAGCTATTGGCACGGTTGGGACAGTCCCACACCATTTTTCCAATGGGTCCACAAAAAATGGTTCACATTTTAAAAAAAGGGTCCAAATTATTTAATTTTATGCATAAAATGGATCCCGATACCTTATATTTAGTTAAATATGGGTAAAATTTAAGAAAATGGGTCCAGATATTTCATATTTTTGCGTAAAATGGGTCCACATTGTTTGAATTTACACGTAAAGTGGGTCCGCTCTGATATTGTCCCACACCGTTTGAAAATCCTGGCCATGGCATTGATCCTCATCCATCATCACCTTCATCCTACTAATCATCCTCATCCATCATTATCCTTATTCTCATCATCATCAACCTCACCTTATTATACTTATCATCATCACTCATTCATCATCTTAGTCCTCATTATCATCATCATTTTCATTATCATCCTCATCATCATCCTCATTACAATCATCATCTATCATCATCATCCTTGTCCTCATCATCGACCACATCATCATCATCCTTATTAATCATCATTAGTCTCTTATACATGAGGATGATAATGAAGAGGATGAGGACGACAAGAATGAAGATGAGGATGAGGGGCAGACGGGATGTTTCTCATCATTCGTCATCATTAACCTCATCAACATCATTCTCATCAATCATCCTCATCATTGTCACGATCACCCTCATCAACGACCATTATCATCAATCATAATCATCATCATCCTAATCCTTCTCC
>NW_022697047.1:0-768 GCF_011630105.1 Anneissia japonica
CCTAAATTGCTTATTTTTTGTTAACTGTAAACAGTTTCACTGACTACCAGTCAGCATCATCAGTACGAATGTGGCTTGGTTGGTTACTACTCCACTCAGTCACAGTCAACTTACATCGACTGAAGAAAGTAGTAACCAACCCAGAGGTGACGGAACTAGAGGGTTATGGAGAGTAATGTGTGACCGGAAATGGTCTGCAGTCAGCTTGTTGTTACCATGCGCCAGTGATGTTGGAGTATATAGTACAGCAATATTAAACTATTATGTAGGCCTAATGAATGAATAAATTTCGGAGTTTGTCGGGTAGTGAAATGATTATTTCACATTTTAAGTGCTCCATAAATTCATAAGTGTAAGCTAAATTACGGTGATTAATTTAATTAGCGAAGATATGGAGACAATTATTTCGAATCCCTCTTTCCAAGAGGGGATGCAAATGATGCTTTGTGAAAATGAGTACGCCGCGGTACTCATTTTCACAAAGAAATATCACACAACTGGTTAGCTAACAATTATGTCAATGTTACATGAACACCTGGGAAGGAAGGTGCAATCACGTTGTTACCTAGCAGACGTCTGTACTGTATGGGGAGGGGCTCCTGATGTACTGTGTAGCGGGGGACGATGAGGCATAAGACTAGGCCTAGGCCTAACTAAGACAGTGGAATTATATGTGATAGAAAGTACACTTTCGGAATAAATATATTAAAAAAAGAAAAAAATAATAACTAAGAATAATTCATTTGCAGAGGTACCTTATTTAAGTAT
>NW_022697048.1:0-709 GCF_011630105.1 Anneissia japonica
CAATAAAATCATACAATTTGTAATTAAACATCAAGCAAAAAACGTACTCTATAGTTAATTTAATAAGACAAATATTATTAACTTTTTAACTGACCAGGCCTAATCTGGGGGCTTTTATCTGTGGAAAATTTATAATTTTTGATTTATAATAATTATTTTTCTTTAGGGTAGACATATTATTACAGTCTTTAGCTAAAAAGCAAAAATTCATTAACTTTAAAGCATTAACTGCACAGACCTAACCCGGCCAGGCCTGCGATAATTAATATTTAGAACACAACCCAATCCCAACCTACAATGAATATTTTCATAACGATCCTTGAAAGCTTCCAGTGAAAATCATTGCGTTTACGCGGCGGCAAGTGGGAACCGTATTCATTTTGTTACGTAAGAAGTGCAAATACAACTTTCTGTAAGGAGGGGGGATACGAAATTGCTGGAAGAGCATTTTCTTACGTTGCGTTGCGTACGGAACCTGCAAAAATTTTATCGACTCTTTTAGGCCGCGAAACAGTTTGAACTCCAGCCAGGAATCCAGAAGATGTAATTATATCGGAAGAAGGAATACGAATTACTGACCTGAACTTCCGATATTACATGAATGTCTATTAATAGAATCATAATTCTTTTAAAATATTACCCGAACACCATCGTGTTTTACACTGCGACACGGCATATAACAGTCCGGACAACTTGTGATTTCTATGGT
>NW_022697049.1:0-1652 GCF_011630105.1 Anneissia japonica
AGAATCCGATTTTGAATGCGGATGATTGAGACACACATGTCAAAATATTAAACATTTATGTAAATTATATACTTATCTATCCAAACATCTCCGATAATGGAGTAGCATCCATCAGTAAAAATGTCTTTAACTTAGTTTTATAATGGAATTTCAATTAAGCCATAATTCATACTATCAAATTTTATTTGACAAAAAAAAAACATGCCTAAATATGGTCATGACATCACATCATGACCATATATAGGCACATCATGACTATATATGGACATACAACTTTTTTTTTGTACTATCAGTAGCTATATGACAGTAATTTTTAATGGCAGTACAGTACTCGGCTACAACACAATTATGGTCCTTGCCTATATACCGTATATAAATATTTGTGTTAACTTACTAACAGTAGCAAAATAATATTTTTAGAACTTACGAAGTGACCTGAGTCCTTGTTAAGAATTTGATCGTACCATCTCATTAACAGTATACAAAACAGTAATCAGAAGTCTAGTTTTTTTTTATTTAGATATCAATAATTATTAGTGCTATTAATTTTAATATTGGGAAGTTTATATTTGAAGAAATGGAGTTATTTAAGTGGAGCAATATTTTTTAACGGGTTTTGATTGTCAATTTTTTTTAATCCATGATATAAATGTCGGTTTAAAAGTTTAATTGAATGTTTTAATTGCATGAAATCCTTTAACATTTACTGGTTGATCTAGCAAAAACCAAAATTAATAATGCGGTTGTTTCCTGTCTTATAATTGCAACTCATTTTGGCATCCACTGCCCATAATTGCTGATTTTTTAAAACTCTGGAGAACATTTCTATGTTCTTTATATATTATGTAATATAGCTCATTAACAAGGTTCACATGTAGGAACATACTGTAGAAAATAGGGGGTTTAGGTTAATAGTGTAAGGGAAGGGGCATAGAGAACAACATCAAACGCTGTAATATGCATAAAAAAGGAACAAATAAACTGAAAAATGAAATCCATTTGTCTTCATGAACATCATTTATGTTTTTATTGTTTTGATGCAAGCTGATATCATCTGATTAACATTTGGATATAACCTCGTACAGTTGAGTACAACATTAGGGAGCTTTCAACTTGCACGACAATGTGACGCTAGGACGGAATCCACTCATGCATGACCATCCTACATTCTCTGCACAAAGTAGATTCGGCCAAATTAATGTGAATTTGAAGTTGGCATTTATATCACAGTAAATAGGCCTATTCCTAAAAATAATCTGGCACTCAGACTACCATTTGCAATATGCAAGAGATCTGTTTATCTCATAAATATAATTAACCTCTGTATGAACTTACAAACCAGCAGAAAAATGCCCTCTACAATATATCATCATTGATGCTTCCAAAAGTTAACATAGAGGGCGATCTTCAACATCAAGTAAATGTGATACAGATTCTCTCTTTATTGGCATTTTCTTTCGGCCATACTGTACCTTGAAACTTTCTCTAGCATTGTTTATTTGTTGAGTAACCTTTAACAATATAATTTAATTTGGTGATAAGTATGTTTTTTCTCCTTATAAATGCGTGGTGATAAAGTGCAACACTATGCGAAAATCAATTTGTCACATAAATCCGTCTGTGTTAATAATAATAGTAATTGAATGCCTCCT
>NW_022697050.1:0-827 GCF_011630105.1 Anneissia japonica
TCAGGAAATGTTTCAAGCATTAAATCTAACCTTCGTATAATAATTTTCCTATAGTGTACTATAAGTAGCTCTACTAATTGCTTATTAACAAAATAAAATACATTGAGAAAGAGTTTATAAATTACATGTCCCCTTCTTATTAAAGACCCCCTCCAATTAATGACCACTTATCTGAGGTTTCAAATTAACAAATGTCTTATCTCTTTATTAATCTAAATAGCGACCAAAGCTGCTAAAGACCAGAGAAACACCGGTCCAAAAAGTGGTTTTTCATTGGAGGGAGATTATTATTATTATTATTATTAATTATTATTATTATTGTTATCAATATTATTATTAATAATAGCAAATGTAGGGTATTCTAATATTAAATAATAAAATGAAAGATGAATTATTGTAAAGTTTACAGTATTATTGGAATATTTACATTATTTAGATAAAATTATGTTAATATTAGAAAATTATAAGTATATACTACGAAAACAATTATATACTCTATTTCAATCAATCAATAATTTTTTATTTAACCAGATGATGAAGATCCAGTCATAAATTGCCCAGCTGACATAGAAGTTTGTGCTGAAACTGGTTCTATAGCAGCATCTGTCACTTGGGAACCCATCAACGCAACTGACAACTGTTGTGACAATGTTAACATAACGTCAGATTACACATCAGGAGATGAATTTGAAATTGGTGAAAATGTAGTAACATACATAGCCACTGACTGTAGTGACAACTCCGCATTATGCAATTTTACTGTAGTGGTGTTTGGTAATAACAATATTTTTTGTGTTTGTTGAGAATTATTCAGTTATATCTCTTAC
>NW_022697051.1:0-1124 GCF_011630105.1 Anneissia japonica
TACTGCGGATCACCAAACTCGTCCTCAGTGACGAGTTCAAATCTAGTCTTTTTGGTGATCCGCTACACTAGCGGATCACCTCTTTGTTATTGTCAGAGATCTTCTTTTTTTTTTTCCCATTTCTTGTTAGCACGATATCTAAAAATTGGCACGAGATTCATACATGCACGCTTCAACAAACATTTAGCTTGGCCTGGAATAGTCACAATAAGGTTTTCAAAGTGCGCAGTTATGCCTGACGTCATCTACGCGCAATTTTGCGTTTTTACATTATCGATCATATCAGCCTAACCAATTGCCATTTCGAAATCGTATTAAGTGAGCATTAACTTCAAGTCAATGTTAAATGTAATTTACCCAAATTTTACGCGTGCGCCTAATAACGCGCAAGTACGCGTACGTCAAACTTTTAAAATGCTTGAAATCGCATTTAGATTAAATTAGAGCACGTTTCAGGCCATTTTGAGCATTTCAAATCTTTTTAATCACTCTATGGCCAATAATAATGCCGTACGCACGCATCAAACATAGTGACCTTCGTGCGCATTTATGCCGATATACAGTGAAATTTTGCTAAAATCAGGCCTAATTTTAAACAGTTACAGCTCATTAGGATGAAAGGTGACCCCCAATTTTTATTACATATTCTGAAAGCAGACGAGTTGCAAATATGATTTTATAGGTCATAATGGCTGATCGGACATTATGACGTCATCATATTGCCATCTGAATTCAACAAACTGAATATTATCGATGACCTCATTTTAGCAAATGCGCATTTGAGCGTATCTAGCTTATTTTTGATGGATTGTCTTCCAACTTTGAGTATGTTGTAGCTTAGGCAATTGTCTTTCATATATGTTGCAATTTTTTACATTTTGATGACGTCATCATGGTCAAAATATAGGGTTTTGCTTACCCCCTCATCTTTCTTTCGTCCAGCCTTTGAAGACCCCATAATCACCTTAATCAGTCGTGATTTCTGAATCATATTTAGTGGGTATAAACTTCAGGTCATGGTTAAATGTTATGTACATTATATTTTTGTGCGCGCGTAACAACGCGAACGTTCGCGTGCGTCAAAATTAATATATGCTTTATATCATGTCTTTTTTAAAATCAGT
>NW_022697052.1:0-1417 GCF_011630105.1 Anneissia japonica
ATATATATCATCATCATCATCATCATCATCATCACCACCACCGCAGATCCTGCGGCGATGTCCGAAAGTGGGACCGATCGAGCTAATTCTCCATTGGGGGTCCGGGGGTCCGGGGAATTCCTCGTGAAATTGTTGTTTTCTAGACGCCCGAAAATAACCTCTGAGGCACTTGGGTGATCATTTTTTCTTTTTCTTGAATTTCCGAAAAGGTGAGGGAAGGGACGGGGTAGGAGAATAACCTCAAATGATCATGCTGGATACTGACTGCTCTCAATATAACTGTGGTCAACAAATTTAATGTACACACAAACATTATACTGTTGGTAAAATATGAATATTACAGCATGGAATTCTTCATTTTAAACGTATCAAATGTTATCAACTTTCCAAAAAAAAAATTGTTAAAGGGTAACACTCATGACATACTAAAACACAATAGAACCCTTTAATAGGGAGCCAATATCCTACAGGGAACAAAAAAGCGTCTTCCTTAATAGGGGATCCCCAGAACAGGGGTTGGCTGTATTTTATGTTACTGTATTTCCCAAAAGCATGGTTTTCTTAAATTCGCTACACTGTCGCTATGAAGGAGTGTCTTCAGCGACGCAGCCGGGAAGGCTACTCAATTCGACCATAGAGTTTCTCTATGATTCGACCGACCAGTCAGCATCCCCAACGGTATCCTCCCATTTGGTCGAAATCCAGTTTGTCGAAACTCGGTTTGCCGAATTTATAATCCACTTTGCCGAAAACCCAGTTTGCCGAATCCAGTTCACTGAAAACATGAAATCCCAGTTGGCTGAAACCCGGTTTGCCGAATTTGAATTTTGTCGTCATCGTTCAAAAGCGCAGCACGCTACTATTTTGAAATAAAATGTAATAAACAGCAATTATGTAGGCGAAATCGAATGTAAACTCAGACTTAACTATTTTGAACTAAATGAACTGTAATTATTGTAGGCGAAACCGAATGTAAACTCAGACTTAACAACCACAAAAAATAGTTAAGACCATCCTGGGGCTTCCTGTTGCTCAACACTTTAATTTACCGAGCCATACTATCAGTGATTTAGGCTTTATAATCTTAGGCACCAGTTTCAAATCTACTGTACTAAGGCTAGAGGACTGAGCGGATAATCTTCTAGCCTTAGTAGATCTGAAATTGGTGCCTAAGGTTAACTAGCCTAAATCACTGATATTATGGCTCTTTAATTTGAAATAGTGAGCAGTACGGAAGCCATTTGAAGCCCCCTAAAAATACATGCTTCACTATTCCAGCCTAAAAATACATTCTTCATATAATGTTTTGAGGCATCTACTGATTGATGACCACCTGATGAAGGGCGATGCCCGAAAATGTTTGTTTTTTTTACCATTAAACGTTACAGCTACTCTACACTTTTGCTTTATGTGTTTT
>NW_022697053.1:0-983 GCF_011630105.1 Anneissia japonica
TTTTTTATATATTGGAATGATTTTTCCAATACTCCATTCATTGGGTATTGTTTCCAAGATTGATATTCTTTTAAATAATTTATATAAGGAAAATATGGCCAAAACATGTTGGAATGTCAAATTTTTCGAAATCTATTTTAAACTAAATTTCATTTATATATACATCATGCTGTGTTGTTATTTTTCTCATTCCTGACATTAAAACAACTTTTATTAATGATTTAGTGATAGTCTCTACCTGAGAAATGGGTAAAAAATTTGAAGGCTGATTTCTCAAAAACAGAACCTTAAGCAGCTTTATTTTTAAACTTCTGTAACTTCATAACAAAATGTCGGATTTAAATGATTCTTTTACCATTTCATAACTTTCATTTTACTGCTTAACCCAGTATTAATAACTATTCAATGTAATGATTGCCTAGATAATGTATGTATATGGCCCTGACACATCATTTGTTATACGTTTTCTAGTATTGTATGTGATTTCAGTGGTTTAAATGGTATTGTATTAATATATTTTATTTGTGATCATGCATCAAGTGCAATTCAGTGATTTTTAATAATTGTCTTTCATTGTATTTACAAATCTGCTTCTGAATCTATATTTTTTAATTATGTAATATTGATTAATTATAATAATATTTTTGCTACATTTTTACATTTATTTAATATAATAAATGCACTTTAAATATTTTTTTAATATTGAAGCTGCGAGTATATGGTCATGGTACCTGAATTGTGTGGCCGCTACCAAAATTTGACACTTCTAGAAAAACCTTCATGCACTGTTATTATACCACTTTATGCTAAGTTTTGATATTAATTTCTACAGATATTAGTGTTAGGCCATCAAAAAACAAGGGGTTTTCTAGTTAAAAATGGTAGGCTGGCTGCACATTATAGGGTGGTCATGGGCAGAAAAAAAGATTGATCACCATCGGGCTGCACTTTTCTTACCTTTGCACTAGAAGCTAAGCATTAGG
>NW_022697054.1:0-2611 GCF_011630105.1 Anneissia japonica
TGTGTGTGTGTGTGTGTGTGTGTGACACGCAAAATAAGACGACATTTCGAAGCTCTTTACGTGTCCTGATTCTTTTATTACGTCGGTCATCACAATATGGATAGTTCCGAAATCAACCGGAAACTAATGCATAACCAAAAGGTGCAGAAAATCAAAACCAAAACAAAGCCAAAACCCTGTGATAAAAATAGAGAAAATACCAATTAAGTCTTTTGCTAAGCAAAGATGTATGAAACAGCTAAAATGCTAAACAATACTTAAGTCGACCCTATATTATCACATCCTATAATCATTCATACACTGTAAAGTACAATTAAATAAAACTATTATCATAACAAATGATAATGAACGTAACAAAATGTTGGTATAAAGAATAGCATAATGGTTAACTAAAATTACTAAATGATAAAAAATTAAATCTAATAAACTGAAGATAAAGATGTACTGTATATGGAAAACATGTGCTATGTCTAGGTTTCACTAAGTAAACAACTTCATGTTTTAAATATACAAACAATTAAAAGAAAGGTAAGTTAAATTTGATAAAAAAAAAAAAAAAAAAAAAAAACCTTCCTATTCAGGCTATGCTACATCAGCAGATGGTAAAAGCAGGGAGATGTAAAAAATCCCTGGTAAAAGTGTAGCATTTTCCTCAACTATCTCAAGGTCAATTGCCTTGACCACATACCACTGACTAAAACAATTAGTGCATTCATAGCTCTCTTAAAAGTAAGGTTAACTACTTAATTAGCATAGGCTAAGAAATACAAATCACTAAATACAATTATAAATAAGTATAGAAACATCATAAACCTTCATTTAGAGAGATAATTAATATAAACACAGGCCTAAGTGAAATATACTAGCATGTATCAATATGATAAATGTATCCGTCAAATGCCTTATTCAACTCATGGTTGAAACACTATAAATTGTTATCCTAAACAATTCTCCTACAATCAAAGATAATTTTAGTAAAATAATCTTCCTGCAATCAGAGACTAAACATAATGTGCGCATAACTCCTCTGAATTAATCTGTCAGCACCAAAGTAATTATTTCACAAGTAGTGATACAATAATAAACTTATTTGCTATATCAAATCTATACATAACCAGGACCTAATAATAAACATTGTACTTTAACAGTAGGATATTTATATACAAGAGAGATAATTAACTCACCCTGGCCATTAGGTGAAAACTTGAAAAAGTAGAGCGATGAACTATGTGGACTTCTCTTCTCTGCAGTGTATTGGCAAATGTCCCAAGGACTCAAAATGGGTACAAACAAGGACTAATTATGTAAAATAGCCATTAGCCCTTGTTAGAAGTCCTGTTGCCATGGAAATAGATAATGGACTATGCCATTAACATAAATAGGGGGGAATTGGTCTATCCCATTTTGAAAGAAGGTAATTTCCCTTGTGACAGAATACACATGTCACACACACACACACACACACACACACACACACACACACACACACACACACATATATACATACTTAGAACCATTCCGCAGATTTTACAATCGATTATACAAGGCGCTGGCATCATTATTTTCCTGGTTACTGGATACTGAATTGGCAGATTCGCACATTGTGCAACTTTTTCTGCTCCCCTTTTCATTGCTGCTTGAAAGCACAAGACCCATACATTTATATACCATACCATACTACAGGGTACCCATTTACTACTAGAAAGTTCAACGCCTAAGTAGGGTATAGACTCCGAAATATTAAGTGCAATTATTCAAAAACAGATATTGGTTTTGCCAAGTTTTAGGGTAAGTAATTTGAGAACAAAGGATCCGACATATTAACATATCTTATCCCCCCCCCCACCCTCGTAACTTCCCACAGTAATGTTAAACATGTCGTCTGAATTTTTCTTAGTCCATGTTGAGTAAATAATAATATCTCCTTTGTCTTCAGAGATTCCGGTGTGCTTTCGTGCTTACTAGATTTCGTCTGTTAACAATATTTGTGATAGAATTAAGATTTCCGCAATTTTAAAAGAGATGGTCTTCTTAATTTGTGCTGCATGGGTTTAAATCATTCAGAGACAGAAATGGTGTTTTTCCATTTGTTTATTTGTGTTTTTGTGAAGAGGTCATGGATTATCCGGTCGAGAATGATCTTGCCTATGATTTTTGATGTTTTTACTAGTCTGTAGTTTGGTTTATGTAAAAAGTTTTCGATATGGTCTTTGAATGTTATTAAAGCTTTCTTCATCAATGGTTTTTATATGGTTCCAATTTTAAGCTTTGAAGCAATTTATTTTGCTGCGTTGTTAATTTTGTGGGTGCTGCCTTTTTTTTCTCTTCTTTTATGATATGACGTAGTGATGTTTTAGTGTATGAGTTTATCGCACTACACCTAGTTACTTATTAGAAGTTTGTTGTTTATCAGCAGCGTTGGATGAGTTCATTTGCTTTGCTGGTGATATTTATGATCTTTCAACGTGAGGAAAGCCTTTTTTCGGCAATGTTTCTCATGATTTTAAAGTTGGGACTATAAGTTTTCCTAGCTTTTCTTCAGCTAAACTCTTTGTGAGCGTTTCAGTCATTTGTAAGAAAGTGCGTGGGGGATATATATTACAATTACTTA
>NW_022697055.1:0-573 GCF_011630105.1 Anneissia japonica
AGACCAGAGCGGATATAAATGAATAGAAAGCGAGGTTCAACAGTAGCTTTGATTAGACATTTTATTACTACTTAGTTTCGTACCACACACATGGTGTGACACTCTTCAGATAAAATTGCCTAATGACTAAAAAACATAAAAATACAATTGATTGAGATAAGCTGAGCATGCGCAGAAAGCCAGAGCGGTAATAAAAAGGGTTCAATTAGTTCAGTCAGATTAAGGATTGATAAACAATGAAAGGGATTAAAGTGATAAACATAAGTTAAGTTGCAACATTACATGGGAAAGATGTTAGCATGCTAGGAGGGGGTTAAAATAAAATTAAGTTACAAAATTTCTTAGAAGAAATTTGTTGGCATGCCTGCATGCTGAAACAAGTTCATTACGTTTATTTAGTGTAGCTATTTCCGGTTTGCAAATTATAAAATATTTTTCCCATATGCACAGGTTGCATCTTTTTGATGATGGGTTATATGGTTTAGCTTGTTTGAGAATGTTCCATTTGATATTAAAGTCCATATTTTTTTCTTTTAGTTCCCATATGTACTTGCTTAGTTCTGTGTTAAGTCT
>NW_022697056.1:0-547 GCF_011630105.1 Anneissia japonica
CTCTAAATCCTCTTGCGGTAATGCTATAAATATATAAAAATACATTTTGAACGTTCAGGAAAACGAGATCTGCCATTGCGAAAAAATAGGTTCCCCAACCGGGATTCGAACCCAGGACATTCTGCTGTCTATGCAGACGCCTTAACCAACTAGTCCATTGATGCTTTCTCGTGAATTCGAATCCGATTAAAGCATCTTATTCTTGGCACTCATGCGCATGCATGGTTAAACAACACTAGTCCTTGATGCATGGTATGTAACAGAGATCAATATGATACGCCCTCTTCTTATAAGCATTTTGACAACAAGGCAAGATCTCCAAAGAGATAGCCCCTACTTGTTATAAATAAATCATGATATGATAGAGATTAACCCTAAATCGTCTTGCAGTAATGCTATAAATATGTATAAATCAATTTTGAACGTTCAAGAAGAGGAATCTGCGGGTGCCAAAAATAGGTGACACAACCGGATTCGAACCCGGGACCTTCTGCTGTCTATGCAGACGCCTTAACCAACTAGGCCATTAAGAATCCTAGTCATATCC
>NW_022697057.1:0-586 GCF_011630105.1 Anneissia japonica
TTCGTGAGGGTCAAAGTACGGCGGATCACCTAACTCGTCCTCAGTGACGAGTTCAAATCTAGTTTACATTATTATAGTATCAACTATCATTGATTTAAAGAAGTGATTAATAGACTAGGAAAAAAATCAAAAAAGAGGCCTAGAAATCAAGTTAGGGGGAGTGGAATGTTAGAAGCAGTCAACATAGCCAGATATCCTAATTAATCCGTCCTGGTCACTCTAAGCCCTGTTGACACTTGATTTTTCACCTGGTATACAAATGGTGGCCATTTTTCAAAATGGCCACCAAATTTATCTGAAATGTGCATATAATTGGAACTAAATAAGCTACAGATATGATGTTGGTGTCTAAAATCATAATTTATATACAGGCAACAAACCAGACATTTGAAAACTACTGTCACTCATTCCAGAAGAGAACATAATTCAAAAATAGGTGTTTATTTGTTTTAAAATATCCGAAAAATATACTTACAATGTGTATAAAATAAGAATAAGTATATAAACTCACCAAAAAGTCATGTTTGGTATCGTTGGAAAGCTCTTCCGATGCTGAATAATGTATTGCAGTTTATATATCAGAAAC
>NW_022697058.1:0-546 GCF_011630105.1 Anneissia japonica
CAGTTTTATTCGGTGTTTTTACTGGTTTAAGCCCGGAAGTAACATGTTTTTTGTAACCGCGTTTGCGGAAGTTAACATTAAAAGACCTAATCTCGATGTGCATATTCAATAATCATTGCGTCTTAAACTGTTATAATAGTTCCTAGTTTCAGGGACTCAAAATATAAGGTAGCAGACCTATGGACTCTGATCAGGCAATACATATTATAATAAAATAAGATTTATTCAAGTATCTATATTTATTCTCTAATAAACAAGAAGCAAGTTCACTATCGCTTTTGACAATTAAAGCTAGAAGCGCTTTTATTATTTTTTATCATTATCCGATAAAAAAATTAGGTACACATTTTTAAAATTCATTAACTTCTATGCTCCCAGTTTATAATTAGTATGTTACTGCAAAATGAGTTAAAAGTTAATTTCAAAATTATTTTATATATATATTTTTTTCATTATATACTCAAAATACATTTTTAAACTATGAGAAAATACAGGTTTGAATATAATCGAGATAAGTAAATTACTACTCTGTAAAAGTAGCGTGGA
>NW_022697059.1:0-551 GCF_011630105.1 Anneissia japonica
GATACATAGGCCTACTTTATTAAGTATTTTTTACCCCATCAGTGTAAATTAGGTATTTATTCAGATTCCACGCTTGCAATCCTGTTTTCTTGGCATACCACTATAGACCTAAATGATCTTCTTCTTAGTATAGTATGATATAACCTACTGGAGCATGTATTTTTGTAGATTTTTTACTGTATAGGCCCCTATGTTTTTAAGGGGAGGGGTTATCTTCACTGTGATCTACTGTATTTAGTTACCGTTATATAAGCGTCGAAGTTCGATGCTTTATATGAGATTCATTACATTCAAAAGTTTGTCTAGTCACACAAAGTTAAACTTCTAAAAGAAAGGTTGTTTCATCATAATTTATGCTACCTATTATGGCCTATTAAGCCTAGTGTTTCAAAATTGTATTGTTGAAAGAACACTTTGATTAACTTGCTATGGACACTCTGGTGTCATCCACCCACTTTTTTATCACGTGAGTTATGTAATCATATTGGGAGTGAAACATGGACTTGACCAGACTATCAAATTTTATTTTTTTTTTTAAATGCCTAAATATT
>NW_022697060.1:0-733 GCF_011630105.1 Anneissia japonica
GTAAAAACAATGAAAAAACGGTGTACAATCATAGAGAAAATATGTACAATGAAGGAAAGTTGCATTGCATGTATCCCTGGCTAAATGGAAAAAAGGATTAGCCTTTATCTGGTGATTAATCTCTTAGGTTTTCACACCTACACATAAGCAATCCTTGACTGATGCACACTTATTTTATAATGTTATGCCATAAATTATATATAGTGGGTTACGAATAATGTTGTATTTCATGATTTTGAACATTTTCACGCTTTTCCCGTTAAATTTATGATATTAATCACTGTTTTTGGTAATGTTTTGGTCAGCTATTCAATATAATACCATTCAAGCAAGGCATTACTTATCAGCCAGAGAATGGTACAATAGAATAGAAACGCATTTGCCACTAAATCTTTAAATTTTCAATGTTTATTATTATTCTGAGATTATTGTCTCTCCCCTCCCCCCCCCCTTCCCTTACTTTCGTTTGAAAAATTCTGGCTCTGCTCCTGATTTTTACACAGTTTTGAAGAAGATGCAATTGTTTGTGGACCTAGGCTATATTACTATAATTATAAGGAGGTGTTCTGATGGACATTTTTAGGGACCTACATGTATTATACACTTTACAAATCTTATTATTATTATTATTATTATTATTATTATTATTATTATTAATTTTATTATTATTATTACTATTCTTATTGTGCCTAAGGTGGCCTAGGTATTATGTTAAGCCTACCTATAGCCTTTT
>NW_022697061.1:0-196 GCF_011630105.1 Anneissia japonica
TTTGCACTTAGTGCTCAACTCGGCGAGATAAGCACTTTTGTGCAAAAAGTGACAATGTTAAAAATTTGAGTCAAAATGTAATGTTATTTTGTTAGGCACGGTGAGATAGCGTGAAACAAACACTATTCCATTGAAAGGTTGAAGTTTTTCGGAAAAGTACTCGAAATATGGCGGAAAGTCAAAAATTTGCACTAAG
>NW_022697061.1:225-1186 GCF_011630105.1 Anneissia japonica
AAGCACTTTTTTGCAAAAAGTGACAATGTTAAAAAGTTGAGTCAAAAATGTAATTTTTTTTTGTTAGTTTAGGGTTAGGGTTAGTGTTAGGGTTAGAGTTAGGGTTAGGGTTAGGGTTAGAGTTAGGGTTAGGGTTAGAGTTAGGGTTAAGGTTAGGGTTAGGGTTGGGGTTAGTGTTAGGGTTAGGGTTAGGGTTAGGGTTAGGCAAAGTGAGATAGGCTGAAACAACCATTATTCCATTGAAAGTTTGAAGTTTTTCGGAAAAGTACTCGAAATATGGCGGAAAGTCAAAAATTTGCACTAAGTGCTCAACTTGGCGAGATAAGCTCTTTCGTGCAAAAAGTGACAATGTTAAAAAGTTGAGTCAAAATGTAATTTTTTTGATAGGCACGGTGAGATAGCCTGAAATAAACACTATTCCATTGAAAGTTTGAAGTTTTTCGGAAAAGTACACGAAATATGGCGGAAAGTAAAAAAAAAATACACTAAGTGCTCAACTGGGCGAGATAAGCACTTTTGTGCAAAAAGTGACAATGTTAAAAAGTTGAGTCAAAAATGTAATTTTTTTTTTGTTACGTTAGGGTTAGGTTTAGTGTTAGGGTTAGAGTTAGGGTTAGAGTTAGGGTTAGGGTTAGGGTTAGAGTTAGGGTTAGGGTTAGGGTTAGGGTTGGGGTTAGGGTTAGGGTTAGGGTTAGGGTTAGGCAAAGTGAGATGAGGCTGAAACAAACACTATTCCATTGAAAGTTTGAAGTTTTTCGGATAAGTACTCGAAATATGGCGGAAAGTCAAAAATTTGCACTAAGTGCTCAACTCGGCGAGATAAGCACTTTTCTGCAAAAAGTGACAATGTTAAAAAGTTGAGTCAAAATGTAATTTTTTTTTGTTAGGCACGGTAAGATAGCCTGAAACAAATACTATTCCATTGAAAGTTTGAAGTTTTTCGGAAAAGTACTCGAAATAT
>NW_022697062.1:0-768 GCF_011630105.1 Anneissia japonica
TTTCAGCTACAGCACAAGTGGAAGAAGTTCTTCATTTAACTGACAGTGACTGAACAACATACTATCTCAGGCACAATATTCTTTAAATTTAAACCGGATTTCAAATCTTCGTATATTGCATTTAAATTTGATTTTTTGATGTTTTCTAGCCTTGTAATTTTAGACACCAGGAAAACATAATTAAAAATTGTACACTAAATCATTGTTTTTAAATTTAGGCTTTTATGCGCCTACTGAATTTGATATAATTGTGACATTAATGATAAAAATGCATAAAGCCACAGGAATACAATGGTTTGATCACCTTGGACTTTCTTCCGCGTACTATCTCAATGACCCAGACTGAATTTTCAATTTTATTTTTTAAATGCACAGAATATCATGTCATTTTTGTTTTGAGTTTAAATCAACCATTTTATACACATCTAGATGTGTATAAGAGACAGATTATATGTTATGTATTCAAACTATAGTGTATACATTCATTTATAGTAATAAAATAATAAAGTGAAAAATTTTATTGTATTGGGCACTTTCTTTTAGAAGGCTAGAATAATCTACGTTACTATCTATTTTTTTATAGTGTAAAATAAGATATAACGGCACCTGATCAACGTTAGTATAAATACGTTGGGCCAACATGGTTTGATGACGTTGCGTAAACATTATCGGTCCGACGTTGACTCAACTAGTCGGACCAACATCTTTACAACTGCCTGAATCGACGTTGGCCCGATGGAAAAGCGAACGTCTAGGCAACATCAGAAA
>NW_022697063.1:0-563 GCF_011630105.1 Anneissia japonica
GAACAGATTCTGATTTCCTAGTGCTCGGATTTAACCCAAACCAACAATAGAAATCCATGTCCTTTTTAACATTAGGCCTAATACAGTAGATTTGTTTGATTTGGCTTGTTTAAAAAGAAAAAGTAGTATCTTTAATCATTAAGCATTATTTTAAAATTGTTTATTAAATATTTTTACTGATCACTTCTATTTTATTAGACCTAGTCCTCTTTTATTTGACCTAGTCCTCCATCAACAGTATCCATACCACCTGAAGAACAGGTCAAACGAGCATTTTTGCTGTCACTGACTATATCTTTCTATAACTTATGTAATAAGTTCGAAGCTGACTCGATTTTTAACTAATGTTTGAACTATAATAATAATTAATTTAGAAAAAATAATTCTCCATTTTCGAAAAAAGAAAAAAAATGTCATCCAATGTTTCTGGAACAAGGTTAAACACACTTTACTGTGTAGGTAAGAGATTTCCCACATGAACTGTCATTTTTTTCTGTGTTTTTTTTTTTTTTTTCAGGTTAAAGAAAGTTGTATGATCTAGACCTCACTCATAGTCAGACTCC
>NW_022697064.1:0-7016 GCF_011630105.1 Anneissia japonica
AATTGTCTGAAAACAGCTCAACTATCCTTGGTAGTTTGAGAGCGTGAAGATCTACATTTGATTCATGGAATGTTTGGCGGTTTTTTTATGAACGTTGGGAGATACGATTTGATATAATTCTATAGAATAACTTTAATTCTGCGTTACTGTCAGCAGGTTAATTCGGTGTTGCTGTAACTATTTTCCTCAAAGATTATCTGTTTTAATCAGATATAATTATTGAGTAATCGTATTTTATACACTCTCAAACTAAATGTATTTGAGTTGTTACCTTACGCCACTGGTTTGTGGGTGGGTGTGTGAGTGGTTGGATCTGGATACGAGTTTTTGCAGTGTATGCGTATAATATATTCAGATTGAAAATCACTGATATAGTGCTAAAATGGCATTTAAATTGTTTTTATTTTTCTAATTCTAGGAGCCGGAACAGATATAGACAAGCTAGGACCGAATATATCAATATGATAACGATGAATTCTCAAAAACAGGCCGAAGGTAATGACCAAAAAGACGTAGGCCTAGTATCGGGATGAAAAAATAGGAGACCCTTTGCATATACCCTCTGACAAAATTAATATCTTCATTATATTTTACTTCATTCTACACGGGTTCACCGGTATGCAACTAATCATGAACTTAACATTGTCTTAATCATTATTAAAAATAACATTGTTGTCAAAGATAACGTCATTGTAATAATATTCATGATAATCTTCATCAACCATTACCACCACCACATTTTACTATCATAGTTACCACCACTATCACCACAACCATTCATCCACCGTCACTACTACTAGCCCCCACTTCCACCACCACTATTTACCACTCTTTATCATCACAGTCACACTACCACTGCCATTCACCATCAAATCCACCGTCACCTATATTGTCACTACCACTATTACCATTCATCATCAGTCCACCGCCATTATACCAACCACACCACAACTACCACCCCACCACCAAAAAAGTCACCACCACTAACACCACCACCACTATTTTGACACAATGATAAACTCTTGGAAATTCAGCTGTTGAGCTTTGACCCGAGAAAATGGAAATGTATCCCAAAATATTGTATGTATTCTATTAAATACACATTGAAATTAGTAAATTTAATGACCATATTAATTTGAAATTTTTCCCGAGTTTATATAAAAAAATTATTATGGGCAGCTAGTGGTGAATCTGGATAATATTGTCAATTTAGATCCACTAAACATACATAAAGTTATTATACTACAACTGGGAAAATTAATTAGGGTGGAAAATAAATTTGATTCAAAGCTTAAATTGTGCGTAATTCTGCCGTCGAATCCTACAGATCTCTTTTTTTCTCTGAACGTTTGACATTTTAATAAACTAACTAATTTATTCATTATTATTATTATAATTTTTATTTACTTATTATTATTATTATTATTAATTATAAGCTTTCGATAAATGTGAAGAGTTTAGTAGGCCTACTGCAGGTTAATGTGCTTCCTGCTGTGGCTGATCAGGCCGAACGTGAACGGCAGCGACGCTGGCAGACAGAGCAAAGTCATTATTTGAGCAGCGTCGCGGGCTAAGCGTGTCTCTTGGAGTTGCTTGCTGCGCCGATCCTCAAATTTATTTACAGTAGCACAGTTGGATCGCCAGCCTAAGCGGCTGAGCGCTTGTTTCTCTCAAGTGTTGGTGGGGATATCGCAGGCATTTTTAGGCTAAATTTAAGGGCATCCTTGTACCTCTTATATTAGCCTCCTTGTTTTCGTTGGTATTCGGTTATCCTCCATGCGTATGAGGTGACAGGTCTGGCGCAGCTGACCCTTATAAGGAATGCTTCGATTCCCTCAATCTTACAGCAGCGTACACAGGGGTGGCGCCAGGATTTTCCCAGCGTGGGGGGGGGGTACGTCCCCCGACTGGGGATGCCCCGACGAGGGGTTTGCCCCGATGAGAGATTTCTCCCGACGAGGGGTCAAATTTCCCCGACGAAGGGAAAGTGGGCGTGGTCGGGCTTCGATAAAAAGACTACAAAATTAGTGGTCCAGCGAAAATTTTTGACAATTTAGGGGTTTTAAAGGCTTATTTAATCGATTTTAGAGTCTACTAATATGTAGAATATACATAGGCCTATAATTTATTTTTCTTCCCGACGAATTGTGCTTTTTCTCCCCGACGTGGGGGCCAGCAGATTTTAAGGAGTAATAGACTATTAACAGCTAAAGAGTTGATCCCCACAGTGTTTGAAAAAGGAAAACTTAATTGAATACGTTAAGCTCCTAAATGTTATACTAAGTGAATGGGGAAAAAAAATAATGTCAGAACGAGGAATCGGGGATCGGCTTACCCATTAAATTTACAATTTAAATATATATATTGACAAATTAACACAATTCCTCGTTATTATAATATTATCCCATCGGCACAAGCGATTGGAAAAACACGGTAGGCCTACTGTATATTATATTATAAAATAATAATAATAATAATAATAATAATAATAATAATATATTATATTATTATTATATGAAACACTGTAAAATTAGCGCAATTTTAATTTTAAAATATTACACCGTATTTTAGCCCGTAAAGAAAACATTAGAAGATTGGAATCTAGTCACTGAGGACTTTAGTGACAAATGTAATTTGGAAATAGAAAATGAGAAGCACACTTTATTTTTTTTTTTCATGTTATTTCTTTTTTTCATTTTATTTCTTCCACGCCTACAAAAGTGACCATTTTACAGGGTTCAACAACAAGTACACTAATATAATAATTTTTAGAAATATAAACAAAACTTTACGACGAAAACATGAAAATGAGTCATAACAAAATATCAATAGAAAAATCGAATTTACACAAAGAATTGTATAACTTAGGTAGTAGATTCGTAAAACCGTTTTATTTTTTTGTTATCCCCAGGATATTTAAAGTAATGTAGGATTGCTTAAATTATATATCGGAACAGAAAGTAGAAAACATACCTCATTATGCTTTAAATTCATACGCTTGTAAAGAAAAATAAAATAAAAAACATGTTAGTTAAGATGTATAACAATTCAACCGACGTAGGGTATATTGCATGCAGTGATTGTCGAGTGCTTTCCTACTAAAGAAACGTTAAGGCATGGTATTAGTTGGTTCTAAATAGTTATTGGAACTCAAAACACACTTCTTAATGAACTTGTTTTTTTAATTACCTTTCGTATTTACAAATCATACTTGTTTAAATCAGCAATGAAAAGTGAAAATCGAGAATTAATAAATATTATGTTACAATTAATGAATACACATGTAATTCAAATAAAGTTGAAAAGAACTGATCCTACGTAAAAGAAAAACTTTTACGTAATTTTTTATAATAAAAATTTATACAAAGAGTAGAAAATATAATATTAATTCATCAATGTATGTACACAAACGATTTGATATAGATAATTTTTTAGACTTTTTTAATTTATTCCATTTTAGATACAAGCTTTTGTTTAATATAATGGGTTTTGTTAATTTGTGTTTGTTCTATATTTTATTTTGTTTTATAAACGTTATATAATGTACAGAAGTAAATGAAGGTTAAAAAACCATAACAATTTTTATAAACTATAAAAATGGAACGATTGATTGATTGATTGAAGGTTACCCAACTAAAGAGAGAAAAACATCTAATCTAAATTATTGTTTTTCCCAATACCCAAGTCTGTAGAGTGTTTATATTAATTTCATAACTATAACTGCTGGCCTTATTGATATCATTGTCACATTACTATTATTATTGCTATTATCATTATCATTGTAGTGCCATATTATTGTGAAATGAAAAGTAGAAGAAATATTGCTTGAAAATAAAGTGGGTGTGACTCCTACAAAAGAGAAAATATTCTGCATGTTTGTTTTTTTTATTACTTTATTATAATTTGTCTCACTGTAGTTACTGTGCATTCTGTTAATTCAACGCAAGAAATGTCAATACTACTATGTGGTAAGCAGAAAAAAATAGCCACCCACTCCCGCACACCAACGATACTGGATTCAATTAATTTAACAAAGGTCCTGATTGGCTTCTACATACTGTCAGTAAATTCTTTCCACAAAGTTTTGTTGATTATTAAGCTAGATTTACGCTTGTCAACTTGATTTTCTGTGCACTGTCATATTTAGGAAATGTTGCCCTGTCGTCCGACGCCACATGACGAGGTCGACGGGAACATATATAAATTTGCCTATCCGAATAACGTTATTTTGATTGCCATTCCCTAATGCTGCATAGTCTAAAAGCACAGTTTGAACCATACTATGCCATAAAAAAAATTAAAAAAAAACTAAAAAACTAAAAAACTAAAAAAAAAAAAAAAATCTCCCCGTGAACCCTAACGGGGATTTTTTTTTTTTTTTTTTTTTTGGACTCGGAGCGAGGCTCTAGCCGGCCGCTTGGTTCGGAATCCCTTGTCGGCAGTGCCGGATTAACCATTAGGCAAATAAGGCACAAGCCTTGTGGGCCAGGCGAAAATGATGGGCCATCAAAAGTTGGACTGCAATATTATTTACACTCTATTTTCGGGTATTATTAGGCCGGAAAACTCGGAGACATTTTACTGTTAGAGTTGTGGCAGAGTAACGCTTCTCTCCTACACGAAAGATTTTGTGCCTGCGGCCATCGGATGCTGTAGGTTCCAAACTACATATAATTGTAGAGGGCGTAATAAACTTCAAACACGGTAGATATAGTAACGCAATTGTAGCATTTATTCAAACGCAATATCTGATTTAAGTTCCGATGAACTAATGAACTGTTAGTCGGTTTAAACTGTAAAGTAAAACAACAATATATAAGCACGTACACAAATATAAAAGAGTTATGTACCTATATTAAAGCATTATATTATAGCCTATAGGCCAGGACTTAATCCTTGGCATATATATCTATTAATTTAGCATCTACTACTGTAAAGCGTCGTCACTCAACGATGTGCTCAGTCAAGCGTGACGAACATAAATCGTGACCCGTTCGTTGCCCGCTGGACGAGCGAGGCTTATAAACATCAAAATGCATATATGCGCTATTATACGCGCTTCTTGCATGTACTAATAATTAATAACATTATTCTGAATGCAATTAAACCTATATCCTAATTCAAAATACTAGATAATGATTTTGTCAATAAAACTAATCGAAACCATTCAACTATTTGAATTTAGATCAATCATGGATTAATTAATATAACAGTAATTAACTACTACAGTCGTTACGTCATTAAACATAAGTGCAGCTCCGTGTTATTTTAGGTACGAGCTAATATATTTAACTATCATTTAATAATGATCATGAAAAATTATATTTCTAATACATAAACTTTATTATTAAACAATTAAATAGTCCACAACAATAATGGCTCTTAAACAAGAAATACAAACTTACGTTATGTGTGGGTTATACGCCAAATAATGAAGAATTGAAAATGTAAATTTCCTTAAAAAGGTATGGAATACTGTATATGTAAACTGGATTGAATGGAAGCTAACGATGGAATGGTTAGGTGTGGTCAACTAAAGGAATTGAGGCCACTTTGAGCATTGCATTTGTCATGGCTTAGGAATTGGATATAGTCAGGGGAGCAGGGAGTGATGTTTTTAAACAGTGGTTAATCAACTTTTGGTCAAAGTGAATGGGACACACAAATCTTGTCCAGATAAATTGAGGGCGCATTATATTGATTTTAGCCGTAACAGATGCTACCAACATTGGAGAGAGCAAATAGACGGTGTAGACCAGTTACCATTGAATGAGTAATCACGGTAGCTTGGCCCGTGAGGTAATAATTTTTAAAAAAAGATATATTTTAAAAAAAAATTGTATTAAAAGTAAGATGAATATATTTTCAATAAAGTAAAGACAAAAATGCAACCCCTGAGTAAAGTACCCGGGGATGGTTTGAGATTGAGCAAGATAATATAGGCCATAATATAATGAATAGGGCCAAAATCGACTGCTTTCCGTGGTTCTAGTCTTTACTGTGTGCTTCAAACAAGCAAAAGAAAAGAAAACGCGTTATATGATAAATAAATTTGACTTAGCAGCGGCAGCCAAGGGGAAGTAAAAAAATGTTCATAGACATGTTAAATTCTAATTATTGCAGTGCCCTGTTGCCATCAGCCATGGTAAAAGTAGCTCATTGTTAAATCATAAAGGTAACTAAATTGGGTTTTATCGCCAATACCATATGATAATAAACAGTTAGCGTACCAAAGAACAGTGCTTATAAAAGTACATTTAAAGGGGTCGCAGAGTCCTGATGCCTGATTTGAGACGCATGGTAAAAGCTCATTTGTTAAATCATAAAGGTAAACACAACTCAATTTAGGTTATTCTGCAATACGTCTATTGGGTTTTATCGCTGCAATGTACTTTAATTTACATGTCATATAACACTTAGTGAACCAAGAACAGTGATAAAAGTACATTTCGCTTGTTATACATAACTCTATTTGCCGCCAAGTTCTTGTGTTTTGTTCTGAACTGTGTTTCGTCAAAAGACGTCTTTTCTTTACAGAGGGTAATAAAAAGTGTACCAAGTCAGTGCTCGTAAAAATAATTTTCGCTAGTCCTACATTCGTACTGTGTACATACGGAAAACGTTTTGTATTTTTCAAAAAAATATGTCGAGACTTGAAGCATACGGAGGCTTTTGTAATAAAGCGACACCAAAATTGAGCAACGACTAGCTGTTAAACTGATGACACGTCCACACAGAAATTTCCTGCGACGACCCAATTCTGAGTGTAGATCTCGTTCTGGTGTAGGCCTCGTACACTTAAAAGTATAATTTGAAATAAAAGAACGTTTAAGTAGACGTAGCCCAGATGTATATCGATTCAATTGCTTTCAGCTCGGCGGAGCTTTGGCCTATGAGATCAACTAAATAATTTGGCCCTGCAAACAATTAAGAACCAGCGATTTGTTTATTTATTTATTAATAATTCGTCACGATATAGATAAATACATATCGACCAGGGGCGTGACTAGAGAAGA
>NW_022697064.1:11086-39532 GCF_011630105.1 Anneissia japonica
ATGCTGAAGAAGACCCGAGGACGGGTTGAAATATTCATGTTTTGAATAAAATTTGTGTTTTAAGTCTACCAAGTCGTTGACATCTCATCGTCTTTTTCATTGAGTTGGCCAACTCGGTTTCACGGGATTCTGCTATACACGCGTGTGATTGGGTGGATCGCAATCACATGACTTACACCGGCCACGCTGTCACCCAAAACAAAACATTGGCGAGCCACACACTAACGCGATAGGATATATCAACTATGGCGCCACCAACAGGTTGGTAATCTCGGGGGTTTTTGTGATCTTTTAAACTAATTTAAATTAATTTTGTTCATAAATTTATAAACAATATTTGCAAGACAAATGGTTATTATTATATACCTAGATTTATACTGCATCACTTTTCAAAAGTATTATGGAATAAAATTCAAATTAATTCTGCAAATACACATAAACTTTGTACGAGGATAGGCTAGTTCCATAGCAACTCTTTACAAAAAAAAGATACTCTTTTTTCGGTGTCATGGTGTTGACAGGCCCTACGGCCAGACGACGGCGGGCGGAGTAAATACAGTATAGTAATTGACTTTTTAGGCCTATCTTATGTAGGGTCTTTCGCATGTGAATGAGAAGTCCAACCTAAAAGCATACACTAGGCCTATATCGACTAAACACAGGTTTGTAATATATGGTTATTTGCAATCAGCTAGGCCTAGCCTAGGGCCTACCTAGATAAGGCCTAGCCTAGGCCTAGCCCTAGGCTAGGGCCGAGGCCGAGCTTAGGCCTAGACTTTAAATATAGGCCTAGGCTAGGGCCTAATCTAGGCCTAGTTTCACATAAATTCAATAGAAAGAACACATTGATGTGAGTAATCTAGACTTGCGAGTAGAGAACAGACGTCAACTGTGTTAATGATGGTCATAACAGGTCGAAGGGCAACACATGTGCAGCTTGTTTTGTTTTGATATGGAAACCAAGCACAGAAACTCAGTTCGAACAATAGAGCTATTATATCTCTATGGTTCGAACGCAACAAGATTAAAAAGGCATAACATGTTTATGAACTTACTTCATCCCCTCTCGGCTCGAATCAATTGGCGTTTCCCATCTGTCTTGGTGGTATAATAGTTAATTATCGTGTCAACAATGGATAGACTTACCGCGTATTTAATTAATAACAATATAAATTACAACTTTATCGTTATTTTTTTGGAACAATTATAAGAAGAATAAGACAGCATCAGGGCTGCCAAGAGGGGAAACTGTAACAGTAAACTGCGGGAAGGCACAAAACAATTTTTTAGAGGCCCTGTCAATTTGGAGGGGTTCATAGGGGACATTTTTGAGGGCACATGATAGTATTATTATTTTTGAAAGAAATATTGAAAAAAAAATGCTACCTTCAATTTCTATGGACCCCCTGCTAAGCTAAGCCACTGGGACCTTTCCCTCTGCCCGCTCTCGGTGGCCCTTGACCTTTCCCCCTGCCCAACTCTCGGTGGCCCTGGACAGCAGAGGAAAAACAGTCTTTCCATGACGTAGCGAAGGGTTGGTGAGTGCGTGTAGTCCAACAGCAATATATATTTCACAAACCTGTATAGAGGCCGGGTATCACTGTTAAAATAAATCACAGGAGTCATAAACGTGTTATAGGGTTGCAGAAAAAATCTTCCGACTTCGTGAGAAAAATATTTGCAGGCAACAATAACATCAATAATATAATGATGATGATGATGATGATAATATTAATAATAATATTAATTGAGAATATATAGCGCAAATTATAAACAATGTTAAAATCAAATGCGCTTTAGACTGGAAGTTACGATGTTTCCTTAAAAAAAAACAATATTTTAATTAATTTTATAAATTATTTTTTAAAAGATTGCTTTTGTTGATATAGTACGATAGGCCTAGATTATTTATCATTTTAATTTTTTTTATTTATCATTTTTAAATCACCAAGTCGAAGATGTTTCTATCTGCAACCCCATCATAAAACGTTTAGGCCTAGGAACTCTACCAACCACGTCATGGAAAGACTATTTTTCCTCTCCTGTGTATCTTTTTTTAACTTGTTAAAAAATATACGAATAAAGAGTAGTAATTCATTTATTTATTGTTAAATCGTGATAAGTTTAGAACTACTGTTGACACGATAAGTTCATTACAGTAAAACAAACAAGTTCTGTTTTTTATGGCATGACAAGGTTTGTCTTGTCCTTTTGTATTATTGTTTGTATTGTTTAATTGGTGAAATAAATTAAATGAATGAGTGTTGCTTTCGAACAGTTTCTGTGCTGTGGTTTCATATCAAAACCAATCAAAACAAACAAGTAGTACAGCACAGCACGGCACGTGTCGACCTTCTGTTTGGCCAATCAGAACACGGTTGACGTCTGTTCTCTACTCGCAAGTGTAATCTAGCCTAGGCTAGGCTGTTTACTTGCGCTAGAGGTTGGTAGGCCCTAGGCTAGGCTAGCCTAGTTAGCTAGAAACATAAAAATTAGAAATGTCTCACATTATTTTAAAATTATTTTTAAAAGAAAGACATAACAAAATGAAGCATTTTAAAACAAACATTATGTAAATCGGACCAGTATTAGCGGAGATATTACAATATTAAGTACGTTTTTTGCTGGAGTTAATTCCTTTTATTTTTATTATACAAGAAACGTGTGTCCCTTACAGTATAATTATGTGTTTAAAAAGTAGCTTTTTAACTCTGATTATTCATTTAAAACAATACTAACGATTATAATTTGGTATGTAATTATTTTAGATTTCATAATTATTATCAACTAATAGATTCTACGTAAAATATATTGCATTGAAATCGCCAAATCTAGGCCTAATTATAAGGCTCAGACACCACTGTAGCCAGCAGGAAAAACATTGTCTACCCCGCGTGTAGCCGCGGTAAAATTCACGAGGGCGCCCTCAACCTGTACGAGCGAAGCCTAGCTCCAGTACAATAGAATATATCATAATTTGGACCATATATTTTAATTAGGCGCTACAAATATATTATTTTTAACTTGCCTACCATTATATATTAAAACCTGAATAAAACAAACATGTTAACTAAAAAACTAGCGAAGGTCTCCTTTTATTCTTAAAAAATGACGAAACATTTCTTGTAAACAAAAAACTTCTACTGAATCGAATCACACGCTTGAAAAACCCATTGCTTTATTTCTGAAGAGTTGTCTGGAAATAATTTGGCCAAATTGGGATATTCTTCCGCGAAATACTCAATGAATACATAGGGTATCCTATCTCCGTTGGGGCACTATTTTCTATCACGATGTTTGTATCGCCAATGAACAGCGCCCCCTATAGGTTTTGTAACTAGCTACCCTAGTAGGCCTAGGTATACTCTAGGCGTAGATTACAAAAATTGGTTGAATATTTACAGAGCCTATGCTAAATTTAATTTAAAAAAAATTTTTTCCCAGTGTACGCACATTGATCTTAGTTAAGTTCATAACTTAAAAACAGCTTGGAATTTGGAGCTGAAATTTTGGATTCTTAAATTTGACATACCAAAGGGTTTTTTTTAGAATTTTTTAAAGGAAAATCCAAGGGGGGGGGGGTCAAGGGAGGCGCGGGTGTTTCACAAGAGAACCTTAAATTCATGTGTATAAAATCGGGCACACACTGCGTCGTACGATCGTCGCACAACGAATCCATCAACGATCTGTTACGCGCGTCGTCGTGTTGCGTTCTTTATAGAATCGCGTCGGCTGGCGGCCGTCATGAGCAGTGAGTGCCCGGCTTAATTGTTTGTTAGAATGTTTTAGAAGTCTTTTTTTGTCCTTTATATTTTGAAAAGTAAATTACAAATAGTGAATGAAAATCTACCGAATGCTTTGTCTTAACCCAAAGAATAAATGTTCCAGATATCATTAAAAAATTCTAAGCCATCTCGGAGAAAATCATTAAAAAACCTTGTGTTACCATGGAGGAAAATTAAATTAATTCCTCCATGGTGTTACAGACTTACCATGATGATATTGAATTTTCATGCCTAGTTAAACTTCAATCTTAAATTCCATAAATTACGGTATATTGGGACTTAACTAGGAATTTCTTTAATTTCATTTATACAAAACCTTGATAAGATAGTATAATACTATTCCAAGTATCAAAATGCACGCCATCTTGTCGGAATTCAATATTTTGACATTAATTATGTCATCATCAGGAATCAAAACCTTGAGTTTAACAATTTTGGTTGCTATTTCTCATTCTTAAGGTAGGAGATTTTTTTATCTCCTGTTATAGGACATACACAAATTTTACCGACATACACTTTCAACCACAATGAATTTCAACTGGACAATCATGTATGAGATCTTTACATATTCTTCATAGCCCGCTTTATGTATGTACCTTGAAAAAACTGATGTTTTTCTTAAAGAAAACTTCTAAAAGTCAAGTAAGTTACACAAAACTTTAAAAAAATTAATATCTCTGGAGTAAATCAAACATTTTCAAATAAAATATCAGTTCTCAAAAGTTCAACTAATTGTCTTTATAATGATACCACATTTTCTATGTAAATGTCAATTTGGAATTTTTACACATTTCTACCTTTTGCTGGAAATGCCCATCATTATACCCGTATACTGTATGGGATATCACACAAATTTGTCGCTTAAAATTTGTGTGGACAGACTTTTTCTTTATTTTCATATGAAAATAGAGTTTATTTTCATTATGAAATACTCTACAATTTTCATCAAAAATATAGTACAGTTAAAAGCTATAATGAAAATCAAAACTTTAAATATTAAATCTGAGTAATCTGAATAGATGTTTGCTGCCCTCTACAGGTTGTTAGTAAATGCCAATATTCTGATTATTTCCATAATTTGATGATGATGTTGATCAAGTAATAAGGCTGCACTGTAATTCCTCATTATGGTGTTGATAAGATCACACATCCTATTGTATATTACAGTGATTATTAGCCCTCTTCAGATGCAATTAGCTATTGAGCTCTGGTTGGGGATTCTTGTGTATCATTGCTACAACGTCAATATTGGAATGATAGGACGTACAGTATTCTATTTTCTTTGTAATCTACTCTAAATATATTGCACCAATGGACATGAAATGCATTCAGAGACCAGGGGCGGATCCAGAGATGTCGGAAAGGGGAGGGGGACGAAAGTAGGGCCGATTGAGACACCTTAAAAATGAGGGTCCAGGAAGCCGCAATTTTTTTGTTTCTAGACTCATCAATTATTTTTTTTTTTAAATTATTATTATTTTTCCACATTTTCTCTACCCCCCTCTAAGTCCGCCCCCGGAGACCCTAATAAGGTCTCCACCAATGGCAGCGCCAAGAGAGTGCCCTTTTCTAATTGTATTTATCTATAGGATCTATGGTACGATTTGTCATGGTATGAATAAACACAAGCTGCATCGAATAATTGATCTGTGCTAATTTATACGAAAAACTAAAAATAAAGTATTTCTTCATGGTATGACATAGATCAATTGCAAAAATTGAGGGCTGTGCCATTTTTTTTTTTCATTTAGTTCAATAATTTGCCAACATATCCCAATAATTTTCCCAATAAATCAAGACTCTTCTAGGACACAAGTAAACAAGTAAAGTAATTATGCTAGTACTGTACTCTGTACTATTCAATTAATTCAAGTTGAATACAACATCTATTTTTGCAGTTAGATTTCTTTGAATATTAAAACACAGATTTCATCCATCTGTGTGTATCTCTATCACACATGACTCACATTTTTCCCGCTGCAACATATCAAAAACTTTTTGGCATTATCATTTAATAATAATAATAACAATAATGCATTTATAATGCGCCATCTATCTAGGTAAACCTATTCCTAGGCGCACACAAACATACTAAACATGGAAAAAATAAATAAAAAACATTATAAAAGTAAAATGATAAAAACAATTAATGATTAAAAGCAACTTGAAATAAATGTATTTTAAGTCTTTTTAAAGACATCAAGCGAACTGCATCTGCGGAGTTCAATTGAGTAATGCATTCCAGAACCTGGGTGCTGCTGCATAGAATGCGCGATCACCGTATTAAGATGCAGTCCTAGGTACAGTTAATAGGGTGTTTGTCCGCTGATCTTAAAGTGCGTTTGGGGACATGCATAGATAATAGTTCGCGTATATATGTAGGTGACATTTCGTTGAATGATTTCCAGGTGAGCAGCAGCAATTTGAAATGATTTCGTTGGCGAATTGGTAACCAGTGAAGCTGTTTCAATATTGGTGAAATGTGATCAAATTTTCTGGTCCGTGTTAACATGCGAGCAGCTGAATTCTGAACATGTTGGAGCTTGTTCGTTAATACCATGTAATAGTGAGTTCCCATTGTCAAGTCGTGAGGTAACTAAAGCATGCACAAGTAGTAGCTGCAGTCTTGTCATTCAGAACTTTCTAGATTTTGTTAATTACTGATATGGAAATATGTTGATTTGCAGATGTTTTTGACTTGAACGTCCATAGACAACGTATTGTCGAATACAATTCCAATGTTACGTAATTGTAAGCAGGTGGTTGTGGATCTGGACTGATGATATTTTGAAGATATGACCATAAACTCTGTTTTATTGTCATTGAGCTTTAGTTTATTATAGGTCATCCAGGCTTTGATATCAGCAATACATAATTCCATTTGTTTGCGGGCATTAGCTTCAGATTCATTACAGTGTAGATTAAAAGATGAGTAGGGTTGTGTGTCGTCAGCATACATATGAACTTTTATTCCGTGATTATGGGCAATATTGACAATAGGTGCATAAAGGATGATAAACAACCATGTATATTAACAGCCTGTGTTCGTCCGTTTAAATACGAGGCCATCCATTCTAGAGCGCTGCCTCTGACACCGATGGATGAAAGACGTGATAGTAAGACACCATGGTCTATGGTATCTAAGGCTGCAACCCAAGACTAGGAATCATTTAACAGTATTAACATCATCATCATAACATCATCATTATCATTTTACATTATTTTACCATGGACCTATTAATCAATAATAGGTCCATGATTGTACCTTATTGTCATCATTAACATCATTATCATCATCATCATAATTAACATCAATATTGAAATACTGTATATGTTATATATGTTGGAAAACTGTGCAGCACTGAAAACAGGATACAATCTGATGTTTTGTTTTTTGTTTTTTTTTTTTCAAAAAAGCACTTAAAATTGACATCACAATTTAAAGCGTTAAATTATAAAAATTAATAACCATCAGATCTTTAAAGAATCAAATATTTCCATTAGGTTTTAATAATTGATTGTAGCAGTATGTATAATTATATTTTTTTTTAAATTAAATAATTCTGCAATCAATTCAATAACCATGATAATAAATTCAAGCAATAAATTGTTGTTTTAGGCCTTCATACCGTATTACGTAGCCAAGGGCCTTCATTCTAGGACATATTTTTGCTACATTTGGGTTGTAATCCTTGCAGAACACTACACATAATTATTTAGGGGTGGTGGGATACATCTGTTATTAACTGTTATTTTGTTAGTTTTATTGTTAGTATTTTTGTTGTCGTTAACTACTGTTATATCTCTCTTCCCAGACTAATAATATAATAATCACTGTTTTAATCGTTTAGACCTTTCAAATGCAGAACCTTTTCAGTGGGTATGCCCGACCTTCATTAACTTTTCCTTTCCATGAGTCTTTAAGATTTTGCCAAATAACACTACATTTGATAATGACTTATTGTATAATATTACACATTTTCAAGAGCGTGCTGGTTAATTTTGCTATCAGCAATGAATTGGTAATGAATTTTTGTGCTGTGCACAAAGAAATGGAATTTGATGTGGCCCAGTGGTGATAAACTGTATGCTTTTTTTAGAAATAGGTCAATAGGTCAATTAGATTATGTAGTGACATCAGCAGCCCATTATCAGGCCAGCCAATCTGTGGCCATTATTGTTTATGGAGGATTGATTGTAGGCCAACAACACAACACTACAGCAACAGCAGCAGAACTACAATCATCTAAGCAAGCACAGACTGTTGGCCAGGCCAATATGGTTATTTTCCATCCTTGGGCTGGCCAACAGTCTGCTAAGATGTCCTTGCTTTCTTGTGGCTTTGCTTGTTGGTTTGTGTTCATTCATGAATTTGGATTTCATAACCTTGAACCAGTTGTCAAATTGGTATGTAGAGCACATTTGATTCTAGGCCTTGATAGTAAATTGCATGATGATTTTAATCCGTGTGCCGCTTGTGTTGTTTTCCGTACCATAGGGTCGTAGCTGTGTTCACATTCATAATTATAATATGTTTGCCAATGCTTGCCGTACAGTATTATACTGATTATAATCATTAATAATAAATCATTTCTAGATGGATGTTATTAGAATGTATTGAGGAATATGATCATATTATTCATGCCCTAATGAAACAAAAATGCTCAAGGTAATCTTAGATTCTGAAATCACATTGTTGCTGTTTTACTATAGGACCTGTCATTGAAAATACACAGTAGACTACATAGACCTACAGTATTGTTCAATTTATCTTTAATATAAAATCGTTTTTAGGCCTTGTATTTTCATAATTTAATGTTGTTAATGTTATTGCATTTGTGATTAATTATTGTTTCCTTTTTATTTTTGATAGTTTGTATTGTAATGAGCAAACTTAATTTCTGGTAGAAATATGGGTGTTTGGGTTTTGTTTTTTTTTTTTCTTCACCCGGTGGAAAACCTTCCGGGAAGGGGTGGGTGGGAACCACTTGTTGTCTTGACATTTCTATGATATTGCTTTATAGTCTGACCATAATAGGGGAATGTGAAAAAGATAATAAGAATTATTGTGGTTGTTTGTTGTGGCTACTGTAGACTGTCAGGGGCGGATCCAGAATTTTCCAAAAAGGGGGGGGGGGGGGGGGGGGCCCGCACACGGGCACAGCATAACATTGGTATTCATTGAAATTTTTAAAAATTTGGCAAAAGGAGAGGGACGTGTCATGTGCAGCCTCTTTTCCCCCTGTCTGTTGTTAACTAATATCATATATCATTATTACAGGTCTCCTTCCAAGTCAAAACCACTTTTTGGGACTGTGTTTCTTATAGTCTTTTGCAGCTTTGGTCTTTAATTAGAATACAGTAATACAGATAAAAGACATTTGATAATACAGGTATGGGACCACAGAAATGTCTTTAATTGCAGGGTTCTCTAATTAGAGGGAGACCTGTGTATTACTTTATACAACAAATATTCTTTTTATTGGAAAAATTTTATACCAAAAGTTTATTTAAGAACAAAGTTGCAAGAATTTAGTGGTTATTGCACTTTATTGTGACCAGTTCTGGCAAAACCCTTTGTTTGTTGCAATTTCAAATTTCCCACTAGCTCCCAAAACAATCAAGAATCAGAATTTTGAACATTTTATTTTTTGCATTTTATAAAAAAAGATTTTTTGAAGAAAATTTCTTCAAAATATCAGTCACTAAATCTACAATGGCCCTGATAGTAAATTGCATGATGATTTTAATCCGTGTGCCTCTTGTGTTGTTTACCGTACCATAGGGTCGTAGCTGTGTTCACATTCATAATTATAATATGTTTGCCAATGCTTGCCGTACAGTATTATACTGATTATAATCATTAATAATAAATCCTTTCTAGATGGATGTTATTAGAATGTATTGAGGAATATGATCATATTATTCATGCCCTAATGAAACAAAAATGCTCAAGGTAATCTTAGATTCTGAAATCACATTGTTGCTGTTTTACTATAGGACCTGTCATTGAAAATACACAGCTGACTACATGGACCTATTGTTAAATTTATCTTTAATATAAAATCGTTTTTAGGCCTTGTATTTTCATAATTTAATGTTGTTAATGTTACTGCATTTGTGATTAATTATTGTTATTCTTTCCTTTTTATTCTTGATAGTTTGTATTGTATAATGAGCAAACTTAATTTCTGGTAGAAATATGGGTGTTTGGGTTTTGTTTTTTTTCCTTCACCCGGTGGGAAACCTTCCGGGAAGGGGTGGGTGGGGAACCACTTGTTGTCTTGAAATTTCTATGATATTGATTTATAGTCTGACCATAATTAGGGGAATGTGAAAAAGATAATAAGAATTATTGTGGTTGTTTGTTGTGGCTACTGTTGGCTGTGTCAGGGGCAGATCCAGAATTTTCCAAAGGGGGGGGGGGGGCACACGGGCACAGCATAACATTGGTATTCGTTGAAATTTTTTTTAAATTGGCAAAAGGAGAGGGACGTGGCATGTGCAGCCTCTTTTCCCCCTGTCTGTTGTTAACTATTATCATATATCATTATTACAGGTCTCCTTCCAAGTCAAAACCACTTTTTGGGACCGTGTTTCTTATAGTCTTTTGCAGCTTTGGTCTTTAATTAGAATAATAAAGATAAAAGACATTTGATAACAGGTATGGGACCACAGAAATGTCTTTAATTGCAGGGTTCTCTAATTAGAGGGAGACCTGTGTATTACTTTATACAACAAATATTCTTTTTATTGGAAAAATCTTATACCAAAAGTTTATTTAAGAACAAAGTTGCAAGAATTTAGTGGTTATTGCACTGTATTGTGACCAGTTCTGGCAAAACCCTTTGTTTGTTGCAATTTCAAATTTCCCACTAGCTCCCAAAACAATCAAGAATCAGAATTTTGAACATTTTATTTTTTGCATTTTATAAAAAAAGATTTTTTGAAGAAAATTTCTTCAAAATATCAATCACTAAATCTACAGTACTGTAACTAAAAATCATGTTAAAATTATTTTTTAAAATACAAATCTCAATAATAAGCTATTGATTTTAGAATCTTTAGAAACTGTTTCCTCGAAACCTGCATGACTGATATCCAATTAATTCAATATTCATAACTTCACTTAGACAGTGTCCAACCAATTTCCATCAAATAATTTGATATAAGGCACCATAAAAAAAATTATTAGTTTATCACCCTATGAAAGAATAAAAACTGATGAGGGAGGGAGGTTTTTTTTTTTTTTTTTGATAAACCTGCCCACATTTCACCGATGTTCGCAAGTAAATCAGTGGTTAGGGACACATACTCTATATAAAAAGTCATAAGAATGGAATCAAATTTATATTTAAAAAATATGTTTTTGTTGTACCAGTAAACATATTTGAAAGAAATCCTTAGCTTTTCAAGTGAAAAATGTTGGAAATAGGAACATTTGAAAAAAGAATATAATTATGTTGATTAAAAAAAAATCAGATTTCCCCCAAAAGTGATGAGCGCTTGAGTGAGAAACTAATAAAAAAATTTATGGGCCTAATACTTTACTGTAGTGTGGATAAAGCCTTGTAATAAATACAAACATTAATTTCTTTGCATTTGTTATTATGACTGTAACAGATAATTTTCTCAATAAGTCAACACACTTTTCAGTTATTTATAAAGGAAATATCCCTTAGGCCACAAATTTGACTATGGCTTGACCATATGTCAAGTTCAGGTATACTACTGACCACAGAATGTCCCTGACATTGTCCTGTTAATGGCTGTAGTTTGACAGGTCCAGCAATTAGTTAAGGACAAGGTCAGTATATACAGAGGTCAAGTTATTCCAGCTAATTTTTGAGTCATGAAATTTTTACTGGCTTTAATATTTGCCCTCATCCCATAAATATAATTTAATTATGTGGAAGTTAATGAGATAATACTGTTAATAAGTTTGATCATTCCTCAAACTTTTTCTTCTGGAATCTTAAAAGGACAAATGGACAAGGCAAAGACAAATGTTTACTGTTGAAAAATACTGCCGTTAAAATTAAAACACTTGCAAATATTGTACATTCTGTATTTGATTAGTTAAGCCTCATGGATTAGTGATTATAACTGACCTGTGTAATTTGCCTGATCATTGAGGTTACACTGGACAAGACAATCAGTCAGTGTTTGGCAAAGTGGTATCAGTATTATATTGGTTTAGGCAAAGTAGAAGAAATATTAGATAATAATATTCTGAATGCCTTAGTGGAAGGAAAGGTTAAGTTATTTTCGTCTACAATAATGTTTACTAAGTACTGTAGAATGTCTGCTATAGTACTGTACACTTTTAAAGTAATACTGGATAATAAATTCTGCCAATGTACAGTAGGTAAATGAAGAAATGTGCTAAATGCCTTAGTGGAAGAAAAGGTTTAGTATATTCCCTGGGAAAGATGCAGGATTTGGCTGTAGGGGGTGCGTGAGAATCCATAGCACCTCAGCACCACCATGGTTGGGGGCTGAGGGGAGAACATGAACCTCAAGGTGCCTGGAAATTGCACTCTCAATGCATAATTTTAAAATCTTACTGGTAATATATTTTCAATGAAAAAAATAATATCATCAATACAATACAATAATTATTTTGCTTCATATTTGTTGTGCCTCCGACCATGAAGATTATGTTGATCAAATGGCTTCAGGACCAAATGTTATCTTGACACTATTATAGCGAAACAGTACTGTAGTACATTTAGTGGTTTGGAGCAAGCAAAAATATTTTTTCCTACACCACACTTCACAGTTGTACAGTACATGTATTGTAAAACCTTGAATTGAAGCCCTGGGCTTCTTATTTGCAAACTTTGGATGGGTTTCTTTTCGAGACTACTTTTGCAAAGTATAGAAGGGGGGGGGGGTTCTTTTCAAAACGAATGCTGTAAATTTTGTGAATTTGGACTATAACACAATAAATAAGGTCACTGTAACATCAATGTGTATCATGGTGTGTATTTAACTGGCATTAAATCACCTAAATTACTGATAAACCAAGCTTGTATTTAATTTTGTTTTTGTTTTCTTGAAATTCATGTACGGTGTACTGTACTGTATTATTTGAAAAGAAGCCTATTAATTTTGCAAACTAAAGAGGGGGCTTCCATTCGAGATTGGCTTCATCTCGAGATTAAGCCCACTGGGCTTCAATTCGAGGTTTTACTGTAGTATCTTGAATTATCGCGCAGTCAGCATGGTAGTGGGGTTCTTTTTAAGGCTCAATGCTACTCCTATTTTGAGAATTACACTTTTATTTGAGAGAAGAGAAATATTGTGTTGTAATGGCACAAAGTATTTTCTTGTCGATGATCACCAGATGTTCTGAAGGTGGAATGGTTATTGCTAATAATAAAAATGATAATTTAATATTCCTTGATTTAGAAAACACTCTAGATGTATACAGTATTTATTTGTTTATTCCGTCCCTGATGATGGTTTACTACAGAAGAAAGTATACGTCATTCAGTACACTGTATGTTTGTACTAAAGGGAGGTATCTACAGTTTATTGTCACCAAAACTTGATTCAACTGATCTGAATATGGTTTTAATATTGAAAATGCAGCCTTACTATATTAACATAATTGGTAGACTTACAGTATATAATGTAGTGCATATTAAAGCCCTCTACTGTATGCACTTCACATTATCATTAACCCTGTCATTGGGCCCCCGGGGGTGTCACTGCTAGCAGCTCTCCCCCAGGTTTCGCCTCCCTGATTTAAAATTATTTGTCTTCTTTATTTTCTAGATAATGTTTGTTAATATTAGAGAAAGAGTACACCACATAGAATATATTGTTTATTCCATAGTTATAAGTCATGTTAATTGAAAATGGATTTATATAGTAGTTTAGGTATTTCATTAGCTGCTTCTTCCCATAAACTAATTATGTCAGGAGTCGTAATTCTACAGTATTTCTTGTTTTTATAATAAATAAATAATTCAAAGAAGAGGGCTGCACCTGACCACTTTTTAAAACTTTTTCTTCTTATTTTGTTTACAGTAGATAGAGATGGCAGCCCCATTACCAGCAATCCACAATTCCCATGGCCACGCTCCAATACACGGCCAAGCTATGATGCAACACCGTGTACCAAGCCCGCCAAACAAGCTGAAACCCCAAGATGCGTACCGGAAACCTGCTCTGAAGGTGAAAAAGAGGGATCGAGATGCACAGACAAAGCAGCAAGCACTCTGGCAAAAACAGCAGCCTAACTTGTCCAGCATGGAGGTTCAAAAGTTAGTGGATCCTTCTTATTGGTGGTAATTACAGTAAGGTGCTTACCTTACAAATCCAGGGTCCTGGGTTCGAGTCATATCATATTCCCAGATATTTATCTCATTGATAAATGCAATAAAATTCTTTTTCAAAGCTTGATTTTAAAAAAGACTTGGTAAACTTCAATACAGTATAGTACACCCTCCAATTGGAGACCCCTCTATTCGAGACCAATTTTCTGAAGACCCAAATAACAATCTTCAACCTTTTAAGACAAAGCTAGCCCTCTAATTGGAGACCAAACTCGAGACTGTCCCAATGGGGGTCTCAAAATTGGGGGGGGGGGGCCTAACTATATTTTCACATTATTTTTTTGTATCTCCAATAAATATTATGATGTATGCTCAGTAAACTAAAATAAATCGAAGCAATAAAATTTATGGGAAATGTTTGCCATCAGAAACCAAATTTCTGATGTGTCCGGGTATTTTTTTCAAGAGATTTTCTCGTGCGTTCCCCCTATGCTTGACTCTAACCCCAAATAGGCCCCCTTCCCACCCCATTTGGGGTTAAGAGTGGAGCATTCATTTTTCACCCCCATTTATATTCACCAATTATAAACCTTTACATAACTTTACCATGTTGCAACACTAGAATATTGCCAGTGGTCAATGGTAGCAATGGTTTTTATATTCAGTGTATTATTGCCGTTAAATACATTATGAGGCACAGAGAAATCGTTATGCTGAAGTCCAAGCAAATTTGACATCTGACATTTACTGTGTAGTAAAGGATGGTTATTGATTTAAATTTATATAATTAGGAAGAAATGTATACATCTTATTTTCGGAGATTTCAAGGCTGCGGCAGGCATAATAAAGATAAAAAAAACTTTTTCTGAAATTTCCAATTTTTTTGTGGCGCCAGTCCGCTAATCGGCTAAACAGAATTTTATTTTTATTTAAAATCATCATTATTGGAAGGCGGCGGGTTCGCTCAACAAGATGTATAAAAAAGTTTCGCCTAAATTTTTTTTTAAATATCAAAGAGACTAAGATTATTTTTAATGAATACATACATACATAAACATATTATTGTTGCTTATCATAGTAATAGTTGATGAATATAATTTTGTAAATTGTAGATATCGCAACACTTATAAACATAACTTGTGTCTGGAGATGTTAAAGGACGGCTTCCATCATTCATTCTCGGAGCTGTTTGCACTGATTCGCCAGCAGAAAGAACGACTCCAGTCTGCTAATAACGATGTAGGTTTCTCCGCCACATTGCTAGAAGACCAAGAAGAGAAACTGAACCAGTTGAAGTTACACCTAACAGAAGCAGAAAGTGCTTTAAGAATAAGTATGTGGAATAAGGGTTGTAGTACCCAACCTTCAACACAAAATTCTGGGTTCAATCCTTACTAGTTCCATCACTTGTTGTCCATAGCTCTACTTGCGTATTCTTAAAACTATGAAATCGCCATAACTAAAATTTTATGTACAGTGTGTTCTGATTAATTGTATTTATACAGTAGTCTTAAATATTATGGTAGAATATGACATACCAATATGATCTTGGAATTTAGTATTTCAATTTTATTTGCATATTTTACTATTAATATATTTTAGATAAGTTGTTTCTTAATCATAAAGAATTATTACAAATTATATATTTTATTTCACATTTTCTATTATTAAATTTAAAATACATAAATTGGTTATAATTAATTATTGTTATATTAATTATTATTATTTATTAATTATGTTTCAATACATAATTGTGCATGTGATTTCAATAAACTTATTCCCATTGGCCAAATCCAATCAGGCACATTTTGACTGCTGTGGAGTGGTTCATGCTGTATGTCTGCCCTAGAGGCATGTGGGTATGACCCCTGACTTTTATTTGATGTTAGCTTAGCATTATATTAAATTTAAAAGGCTTAATAAAGTGATTTAAAAAACAGAGAAAATCCAACAGTAAACTGAAGAAAAAAATATATATTAAGAGATTTATTACGACCAGGTATGTATACAATTATTGGTCAACAGTAAACTCAAGAAAAAAATAATTTAGAAGATTTATTAGGACCAGTTATATGTGTGCTGTTAACGAACAGTTATTGGTCAGCCCTGCATTCATGTTAGTCACATGACCTCATCTCTGAAATATCATTGGACCTTTCTGCTAAGCCCCACCCCTTGGATATTGTTGCTAAGGTCCAACAAAGTAATAACGTAATGTACAAAAATATGTGCATTTGTGATAACATGTGTTTGTTCCGATTGGTTACTTCTTGAGTTTGATTGACATTCCAGAAGGATCCATTCTTCAATCAACTAATTTTATATTCGTGCATCTTTTTGCAGATGATCTAGAAGTTGTCTACAATGCTAGAAACAAATTAGCCGAGTATTTTTTGAGTACCGATGATCTCTGGTTGTCGGATCACTTCTTCGCTTCATGTCTAGACACTTCCCTTAACATCCCCGGTGATGGACGGAGGAAGGGGGAGGCATACTGTAACATGGGCCTAGCATTTGAACGAAGGAGTAAGTCAAAGTCTATATGATGCATTTTGTGTGATTTCCTTTTTTCCAAACAAATATTTATTTGCTAATATTATGTTAATATCACTTATTGCAGAGTATTTTATAATAATAATAATCATAATCATCGTAATGATGACATCTTACCAAAATTTGACATTACCTTTTTTTTAATTTGCTCAAGTGGGATAAATAAAGAATTTATTAATTAAATTGATTGATTCAGTTATTGCCTCCTTTCTAGTATTTACACTACTTCATTTATGAGGGCATACAATTAGTTTCCAAAGAATCAAGCGCTGAAAATTTGTGCTATTCTTATTAACAATTAATTATTTAATTATACCAAATTTGTGTTTTTGATGACCATGCTTGTAAAGAAGAAAATGAAAGAAAAAAGGAGAGACCTCATATGTCCTATTTTTGAATACATTTTTGCCAAACATTATGAAATAATAAGTGGATTAATTTATTTACTGGTTGATTTATCCCTTTATTCAATTAAACTAATTGTTTATTTTCTATGTTTTTTTTTTTATAGGAGATTATGGCAAAGCAACAAAATATTTTGAAGAATTTTACAACTTAGCGTCCAAAAACAACTGGATGACGGGAGACGGGCTGAGTCTGCACTCGTCAGCCTGCGAACACCTCCGGAGGGTGTACACAGCAGTGGCGGAAGCCCATCAGAAAGGGGATGATAAAAGTCCAGAAGATGCAATCAAATACTTCCAACAAGCCTTTGATATGGCTAAAGAAAGTAAGTTAACTGGATACTGTCAAATCACCAGGATGTTTATTCCCACAACCCAAGCAACTCTACTCCCTCACTTACAGGCTCCCAGTGGGAGCACCTGTTTACTGCTTGATTGTTTTGGGGGTTTTTTTTTTTTTTAGGCTACTTTTAACTTATCCATGATTTCTGTGTTGACAAATAAAAATTGTGTCAATAAAATCCCTCCAACACACAATTTTATCTGTGCACTATGATGCCTCCAACCATCAGTATCGCGGTTGCAAATTTTTTCCAGCCCTGTATTTTTGCTACTTGCAATCATTAACAAGTGCCTGATATATGTTTAGTAAATAAAATAATGGTTGATTCAATCAATCATTCATTGCATGGATGTATGTGTGGAAAACAATATGCAATAATTGTTCTTGGAAGTGTGGCGGGTCTCTGGTGCATTGTGTGTTTTTGAGCAGGGATGTAGTTTAAGGTGGGCGGGACCACCCAGCGTTGAAAATATCCACCCAGTCTAAAGCTAATTTCATGGCCCTCCACCCACCCTTATTAACCCACTTTTTCATCCTTATTTATTTATTAATGTTATCACTTTCCCACCCTTTAAATGGCTATTACCAACCCTTAGTTTTCGTAGAGGTATAATCTTGGTGGGGAAGACACTTTATCTACATTTCCACTCTCCACCCAGGAATAATATTCTGTGTCACAGTAGGAAGATTGTTTTCATGTACAATATTATGTATTATGGAACAAATAAAGAAAATGGTCTTACAATGCTAAAGATAATCAGAGTAATATCATAATAATGTGGTTACAGTAATTCCAAAGACAGGAAATAAGAAGCGTTTTGATATGATTGTACAAGCAGGATTACATTGAGGAACTGGCCTCTCCACTGCAGGAAATCATTATATGGCAGTCAAATTACTTCAGGATATCCATAGCCAGCCTACAAAATTTATATGCCATTAATGTAACTGGGCTATAAGCCTGATGTTTATCATGAGATAAGGAACTATAAGCAATTCAAATACAGGATTATAATTGACCTTTTTCCCGCTAAGCTCCGCCCCTTGGATATTGTTGCTAAGGACCACAAATCCATGTAAAAATATATGCACACACATGCATTTGTGGGACAGCACATGTGTTTGTAGGACACGCCCACATATTTTGTCCCTATTCTGATTGGTCAGTTGTTAAGTTTGATTGGCACTCTGGTGAGGTCTATTCTAGGTGATCTTTAACTCATTAAAAATTTGAAGACTCAATTTATGACTAAATTATTAGGAGTATGGAAAAAAAAACTCGAAGAATATGATACAAGTCATCAAGATTCTTTATGCCATTTGTCTATTCTTCAGGAATAAACAACAAATAACCCGGAAGCTTTAAACCTGAACTATGTATTATATTCCTTCAACTTTGGTTAATTGTAGGTTAGTTATATTTGGGTGTTTGTGGTAAAAATAATGTTCATGTTCATTTTCTAAGATGTAATTTTGGTATTTGTTTTACAGGTGGGGATGAGGCCAAGGAGGGAGATGCCAGCTACAGACTAGGCTTGGCCTATGAAGATATCTCTGACTCAGAAACTGCTTTAATGGTAATACTAATCCCCCATCTTTATGTTATACAAATATATAGTGACACATACAGTAAATCAAATAAATATATGATTCAGAACCTCCTGTTATGTAAAATCCTAATCAAGTGTTCATTATTCTACTATCGTAGTTCTAAACAAAGAGTATAGTCTGGACAGGACTTAACTTTGAACAATACTTCCAGTTCATGAATGATGGACCAATGTAAACATTGCACCTCAACTAATCAGAATGGAAAACCACATTGTATTTTAAAGCCGGGTACTCACCGCGTGCGACAACTAACGCACGCGGCGGTGCGTAACCAATAGATCACTTTTCTTTCAATGAGGATCCATTTAGACTGACAATCAGCAGATGGCGTTACGTCGTCTATTGCTTACCGGGAGAGGTGGATTCGTCATTCAACGGTCGTACAACGCTCTGAGTGCCCGGCTTACATCATAAATGCGGCACAAACAATATTACATTAAAAACATGTGGGATTACTTTTAAGACCCTTGAATTTCCATGAGATTGATGTATAATGTTTTGTTTTTTTTTAATTCTTTCAGTACCACAATGGTTTTATGGATGTATGCAAGAAACAAGGAGATCAAGTTGGCATGGGAAAGGCTTGTCAAGCCATTGCTAAGTCATATGAAAAGTATGTTGTATTCAAGATATTGTAATTATTTCAGCCATGATTGGCCCATTGGGCATTTGCCTTACTAAACCTGACCCACTTACGCCTGACTTGCTCAGCTCTTGTGCATATTATTTCAATAAAATTTTACAATTCATTTTCTCAATCTGCACTATGTTTGTCTTCTTTAGATTTGAGTAACACTTTTTAATGTCTACTCTGTTGCTAAGTTTGTTAATCTGTTTTTATTGGTGTTGGTAAAGTGCTCTGCCAATCTTCATTTATTGATTCAAAATTTGTCATTCATATAACTAAATATATGAAGATTAATATAGCATATATAATGATTAGTGGTGATCTAGATGGAATCACCATCTGTGGTTTGATTGTGACAGTTTATATAGTCTGTGCGTATAGAGATTCCTAATGTACATCCCCTCCACCAACAATTCTCCATTAAATGAAATTCTGACAATGCTGCATCTTAGTGCAAAGATTGTTCAAAATTCATTAAAGTTCTTATGTTTGTATAAAGCCGTTGGTCAAATGTGGATTATGGCCCTGTGCATGTTCAAAAATGCAGTACACCCTTAGGAAAAGAGTGGGGAATGTTTTGCAGTGTACTGCCAATCCCTACCAGAAGGACCCCACTGGAAATAAATTCTTCAGGTTTTCATGGGTTATCTTTGGTGTTTATATTGAATAAATCCAATCTGAATGTATTGTCAAATTATGTGTTTAATATTAAATTTTATTTTTATCATCCAAGTCAAGGCAAACTAGAGGATGCTATTCGCTACCTCGAGATGTTCGTTGACATCGCAGAAAGAAGTAAACAAGATGGCGCGCAAGCAGAAGCATGTAGTTGCTTAGGGAACATATTCAATTCATTAGTAAGTACCTTTGTATTAACATACACCCCATTTACGCTTTGCTTAAGTGCCAACCATATGAATGGGACTGACAATGTGTATAATCTACTTTGTCCAAACAAGTGGACTCCCTAAAAGACTGATTCAAGTCTCAACTGCTGATTGGCTATAAAACAAGTAAGAAAATTGGGACAAACACAAACTTTATAAACATAATCATGTAAATTCATTTTTCATTGATAAAAGAAACACATTTACTGGAAGGTTATTTCATAGTGTTTCTGCTCAGTGAAGGAATGTTCTCTGATTGTACCTTGTAGGGAGAGTACGACCGAGCATCGCAGTATTTTGGCAAAGCGTTCAACATCGCCCGTAGCATGAGCGACAATGTAGCCACGGCATCTACTAGAGTTCTCTTTGGCATCTCCAGCGCACACAGGGCTCTGCAAGCCTTTGCAATCTGTGTCGATCGGCCTAGCAGAACTCTGAAGGAACGGCTTCTTAACTGGAAGGACATACGCAGTGATCAGTTTGATGAGGTCTTACAAGAACAAAGTAAGCATATTCATTAATGGGCGGCCCACAGATTGATAAGGTTATCGTGTCAGCCATCAATATCGTCCAGTGTCCGTATGTTCTGCATCTCCCCTTCCCCAAACTTGTCAGAAGCCAAAAAAAAGAGTGTGAATTTATTTACATAAAATATTATAATGACTCCTGGATCCCCACAAGAGGAAAAGAATCACCGCAGATGCTCCACCTTGGACTACAAGTGTTGCTCTCCTTGGACCATTTGGGACTTGTCTTGCCATAACCTGTATCAGTGTCCAAAACATGAAAATTTAATTTTTATTATATTCATATTCTTCACGTTATAAGCTTTAAAACGAGAGGGCTTTATGGACCAGTACACCGGTGTAACCCTCTACTCATCACGAAAGACATACTGGGGTCTTTTATGTGCACACGAGTCAAATGGTGTACACTGGGCCTATGGTTTATAGTCCTTATCCAAGAAGACTTGTTACACCACCAGAACCATAGACGAGCATGCTGTTCCAACCGGCGCCAAAATTATGGCTGTTGATTGTGGCGCCCATGTCTTAACCGCTCAGTCATCCAACTTTGCTTTAATACCCACATGCATATCTATGAAAATTATACTATTGAATTTTTTCTTGCAGATGCAGAGAGCGAGAATACCTAGCTTTATTATATTGACTGAAAGAAGACCCCAAGTTATGTACAGATAGCATTGTAATTACTTTATCAATATTTGTTTTCTCGTCAGATTGTACTGGAAAAAAAAAACAACTTTAAAGTAAATAATTTTATCAAGAAAGTAGTATTATACATGTGTTTATGTAGTGAAAATATTTAGCTTTGTAAATACTGTATTTAAATTAGATCAAAGCTTGTATTCATTTGCATTTGGCTACAATTGTTTTGTTTTTGTTGCTGAAGTTCCATCCACACTAACAATTTTTATAAATGACAAATACTGGTGCTTTGATCAATCAACTATTAATCAATCAGCCTCATGAGGGCAGTATAATAGAGGTAGTAGAGCTCAAAAAGATCTATTAATCAGCTGAGTGTTTCTATTGCTCCTCATCGGAGCTAAATTTATTTGTCAGATGAAACTTGGTAATGTGGACAGACCTTTATATTGTCAGTTTGATAAACGATATGCAGCATGGTTTAAAAAGATATAAATAACTTTGTTTTCTTGTGTATTGTATGTTGGTAAAGCCACCTTTTATTAATCTGATAAGGGATTCAATTAATCATGTCTTTATTCATGACAACAGAAACTTCAATTTAAAATTTAAAAACATCAAATTTTTTTAATGCAAATTTACAAAAAAAAAATATTTAAATAAAATATGGGGATAACATTTATGTGGTATTCGAGAAGCGTTTTTGAACCTAATTTTTAATGTTTTAAAAACAACCACATACCTCTGCTATGTTATGTTCAAGAAAGGAAAGCATATGCCTATTTGGTAGGCTCTATTCCCCAATAAGAAAGGAATTATAATTATTTGCGACTAATACCCGATTCACACAAGAAAATTGACGATACGTCCCATGCTACATTGCACCTGAGTGAATGCACGTCCACACTATCAAATTTGAGGGTAATTGCGATATGCCCATATTTGGGTATGAAATAACATTATCGTGTCACATAATATTCTCGGTAAAAATATCTTGAGAAGTTTGTTGGCCATTTAGCGCGGTTCTGATGTAATATTTTATCTTGTGTGAATCAGTTATAAATATATTGCATTTGTGTCTATATATACTCTGTGGTTTGTTGGTTATTAGTAAACAGACTCGGTTAGACGAGATTTAACTACCTCATATTGGCTGCTGTGATGATGAGCCAATGCGTGGAGCTCAATAAAGTCAGTCATCCAATCAGAACCAATCTTAGAGATATTTTTTATTTCAAAACATTGGTTCTGATTGGTGGTTGGCTTTGAGTTTCCCATTTAGCATAGTTTTTTAAAAAATGCACTTCATTGGGCAGCTTGGCATGTAATGATAGCTTCCTGGTGGTGTTCTGCTGATATTTTCTGAAGGGCTCGTTTCTGATTCGCTCGTCAGCAGTCATCCCAGTGCAAGCAATTCAAATGCATTGTTTCTATTATATTTAGAGTTATTAATTGTTTCTTATTTACTCAGTTATATCCTCTCCAACCTGAATGATTCGCACCAAATCATCCAAAATTATTGTTGAAAAGTGATGTTTTATGATGATTTTGCTATAAAATTGTTATAAAATTAGGTAAATAGCTTATTTGAGTACTTTTTGCTTTGTGAATAGGAGGAGTTGTTTTAGGACTGCAGGCTCTGCAGTGGATATGCATACTGTAGATAAAGAATAGCATTTTTAAGAACTTAAGTCCTGTTCACACTAAGTTTAAGTGAAGAATATGACATCAGGATGCCATATCACAGGAATCTGATAGTGTGGACAGACTTAGCAAAACCAACTTCTTGTATGTGATCCCAAAACTCCAGTGTTGTCAATTTCTGTGTGTAAGTTTAGGTCATACTCAAGACCTTCAGTGTTTCTCAAAAATAAGGTCGCTAATATGGTAAGACCAGAGAGTATAGAATGCCCTGATTTTTTATGCACACAATGAAACTTTACCACGAGATAGGAGGGCACCCCATTAGAAATCAAATAGCTTTTGAAACTCCCCCTTTTAAAGGACGCCCTCTATTTCGTGGTAGTGCTTTTTGAAATAAGATTACGCTCCAACGAAACCCCAAGTGCAGTTCTATACTATTCGGCAAGACCTAGTGGAAAATTCTTAATGATTTCACTTCCTAAAAACCGTGTAATCCTTCAAATAATGCGTACACAGAACTTCTGAGATAATTTTTACATTGCTTACGGTGTGTAGAAAAGAATTAGACCATCCTGCTTGCAGCCAACGTGTTACGACATTGATATTGGTTTTCCAGGGAATGCTGTTCCAAAACATGTTAGTTTAAAATCCTCATAATACTAAGTGAATGAAATGTATGCAGAATTGCAGAAAAAAAGTTAATACTTAAAAGTGTATTATAAGAAAATTGCGAAAAGGCATAATTTATTAAATTTGCCATGTCTACACTATCAAATTTTATGTGTCAAGTAAATGTGATATGCCCATATTTGGATGTTATATGATGTTATACCCATATTTGGGCACATCGCACAAATTTGTCACTTAAAATTAGATAGCATGCACAAAGCATTTGAGTAATAGATTTCATTTTTGTAAATATAATAGAAAACATAATAATGGTTTATTTAGTGTCCTTTAAAATGTACATTTACCCAATGTGGTTTACAGATGACATTAAAAACATGTGGATCACGTGTTAGCGGTTTAAACTCCTTTGCAAAATAAAGAAAAATGTTTTTGATTTCTGATCTGGTAAAAAGTTGTTTTCCATTTTTCTATTTGTTTGCCATATGCAAGACCAAAAGTTTAAGTTTTTCAAAAGTTGATGCACTGTAATATATTTCAGAATATTGAGAGAATAAGACCACCAATCTACTCATTATTTCGGACTATTTAAATTTCGGTTGTATTCGAGCCCACTGCGAAACAATTTTGGGTTGGGTTGGGAATTGTTATATAAAAAGACTTGCAAGTTCACATAGAACATTTGAGAGTTACAAACCAGGAATTACATTTAATTTGCTAGTTTTTGGTGTCTTCTACGGGACTGAAATGTCAACTTACTGTTAGAAGAGTCCTGTGTTTTAGTAGGAAGGCGCCTTTGGACTGGTGGTACAGGGCTTGGACCCCAAGAGCCCATAGGATTTATGCTAGTTGGAATGTTGGCAATCTTGCAAATCTTGCATAATTAGCAGTTTTGCCAGCCAATAAGACACAAATGTTTCTTATTTGGCTGGTTTCTGTCTTGCCTTAGTATTTTTATCAAAAGAAATAACCCACTAATTTACAATGCAATTCCAAAATATATAACACACATAAAATCAAGAAGCTAACATTATGATATGAACATTCTTTATTGCTCTTCTCCGTTATACATTCTCTTTAAAAAGCTCTGTCTTTAAATATAGTAAAATAGTAATTGTGATTAAAAATATAATCTTGATAGATTAGTTTGGCACTGTATACAAAAAACATGAAATCATTGAATCATTTTACATAATGATAGTGTAGCACAAAGTTACCTGATGCTTTTGTAATTATAAAGATGCATTATTACTAATAGTTTTAAAACCATGGTAGATATTTTTTATCTATAACGGATTAAGAATTATTGTCCTCTACACAACTCAAATGGTGTCAACATTCTTCAGTGCTTTCTGCTCGACAAACATATCTTCTTTCAATACTAAAACTGTTAGCGATTATACTTATACCAAAAAGGACCACCATATAATAATGAAACAGTTTCTGATAAATGTACAGTAATTGCATTCGATAGATTAAAACTCATTGAATTTAGAAGATATTTATGAACAAATGATTTATATTCCAATTTTGGTTGATAATATAAACATAAGTTGTTAAAATAAATTTAAAAATTAGAATGACAATTGAAACATGTGAAATAGTTGGCAAATCTAATTAAATTTGGGTAGATATGTTCATTCCCTTATAGAATACATCTCTAAACAAATAATTTATATTCTAGTTTAAGTTAAAAAATAAAATCACACTTTTTAAAGACAAATTTAGTTTATATTGTGAATGATTTCATCACATAATTCAATTGCAATTTACAATTCATAATTATTGTTTATTTATGTATTTTAAAAGAAAAGTAAGTTATAGTTTCAAAACCATAGTTTTTGCAATGGGAAAATTGTTTCAATAATTATAAAGATATATTATTTGTAGTAATTGCTTCTGTTTATTATTTGTTATATTTTTGATAAAATCAGTTAATACTAATCATAGGGGCCAATCAGTAACATTAATTTGATAATGCAGTATTATAGTAATCATCTTAATAATGTGAATAATTCACAAAAGTTATAACATCCAATCTAGCATACAGTTGGTTATTATTGATAAAAGTGCCAATATCTATCTCAACATACTAAATATCTCTACTAAAACAAAGTTGAAAGGGTGACAACATCCGGTCCGGCCAAAGATGTTTCCCTTTATACGCCCTTTGCAAGAGTCAATCTCTTTACAAGTGGGACAAAATGCTGCCGGGTTAGTAGTTGCCTCCGCCAATGCGTGGCTGGCCCAGCTTGATAGCATCCAAGACACGTCCGATGTCATAATTCTTGGCCTTCAGCAGTTGAGACAACCAGCCGCCTTCATCATCAAACCCCATTGCCTTCATCTGAGTCAGTGCCTGAGCATGTCTTGGGTCTAATTAATAAAACATACACAAAACTTGTTGACACCACACAAGAAATAAAAAGTAAATCTGTATAATTATTCAAACCACCTTTATCAAATCTGATGTTCCAATCCTTGGAACTCAAAATTTGAGAGCCAGGCAAGGGCAGAAGAAAGGCACCCACCACAAAATTTTGGAGACTGGGAGAATGCATAAAAATTCTATATACTCTTCCTCAAATCGAGGGAGTTGGAACGCAAGTCAAATTCCTTAACAGTATATTGATGATTATTTACTTCTTCTCTACCCTTCAGTCAATAATTTTAAACTGATGTAAAACTCAGGTCCGTAACTAGGATCGCTTAAGAGGTGGGGTTTCTATGAGAGCCAGGCAACATGTAGGTACCCTAGTGTGTCCAGAGAAGAAGCTCTGGTGGGTTGTCTGGGTAGAGGAAGGAGGCCCTCTGGAACTGGAGCACTTATAGAATGTACTTGTTGCTATATTTCAGTCCAAAGTGATGTTAACCGCTCTCCTTAATTATTCAAAAATCACTTTCATATGGTAGGAGTGGTTGGGTTTATCACAGGGTGCCCATTTGAAAAAGGGTGATTCGCCCAAATTATAGAAGTCCTATTGTTACAATCCTGAGACGACAGTTCAGAAGAGGACCATATAAAAAGCTTTTACCTTGTTGAGACTGCCCATAGTCACCATCAGCTCCTTTCGGGTTATCTTGCACCATAGTCCATTCACTATCAGAACCTTGCGGCTTGCTGCTGTCCGTTTCCTGATAATAAATAAATGAAATAATTCAGGATTTTAAACAATTTTCACAGAATCTACTTACTAGCCCATATTCAATCTATTCCTCTTCTTCCATTCTAGTACAGACCCACATGTCAGTGTATTTTCGTACTGGATGAGGGCAGGGGCTGTGAGATGGACCAGTACACTGGGGTAACCCCCTACTCGTCTTATACTGGGTTCACACGAGACAATTGTGCACACTGGGCCTAGGGTTTATAGCCCTTATCCTAGAAGACTTGTTCCACCTCCAGAGCCATAGGCGAGCGTGCCGATATTTTGGCTGTAGGTTGCGGGCCCCTGCCTAAATTTTACTCGCCCAATCTATTTTAAGCCATTATAAATAGTAACTGTTTAATCAATTATAAACTAATAATCCAACAGGATCTCACCATTCCTTCCGGTGTTTCCTTGGTGTCTGCGTCCATTGGTTTCTCTTGGCTGTTACTGGCTTCCGAAGTTTCTTCATCTTTGTTGCACTTTTTACCCTTACCACATTGCTTGCCTTGGCCCTTGCCTCTTCTGCCATTACCCCCTGGACCACATCGACGGCCCGGGCAATTCTGTCGCACGCCACCATGTTCCACATCGATGTCAACATCAATACCTGCCAACAAAAACAGTTTATCAACATCAATTTATAACATCATTAGTAGTATTACTTTAATATATTGTTATTGGTATTGTTTTCATTATTTTTTTTAAAGATAAGATTTAATTCTATTTCTTAAAAAGTTCGTATGAAATTTGTCTTTCACACATCACAAAATCTCCACTTTCAGAAAATAGAGTTTTATATATTCAACACCAAAACTTTTGCAGAGGTCCTTAAATTACCAGGGAGGGGGAGGGTGTGTTCCAGATTTCAAAGGCCCCCAAGTCCACTACAAGTTGAGGGAGTCTAAACATGAGTAAATTTCCCACACGATTAAAATCAAACGGTACTGTGTCTGGTCTACAGGAGTTATGCGTAAGGTTGTTTACTTTTGTAATAGAAAGTTCCTTACCAAATGGATCCAACATCTGAGCAACAGATTCTCCCATTATCTTCAAGAATTCAGTGGCGTCCTTCGCTTCTTGATTCATCTCTTCGGCATTCTCTTTCGGCTTAGCATCCTCGCCAGCCGGCTGCTGCTGCTGCTGCTGCTGTTGCTGACGTTGCATCTGCCTGTGGAAGCGTCTCATTCCAGGGTAGCAGCCAAAGGGGCCGCCAAATGGGAATCTTGGCATTCCGGGCTGCCATTGTCCAGGCTAAAAAGAAAGTTTGGAAATGTAACTAAAGATTTTTACTACTGTACTGTTCTACTACTGTACAAACATCACTCATTTTTAGCACAATAATAATAGTTTACTCAAA
>NW_022697064.1:39949-47277 GCF_011630105.1 Anneissia japonica
GCCCATATATAGTCATGATGTGTCTATATATGGTCATGATGTGATGTCATCACGACCATATTTAGGCATAAACACATGTTTTTGTCAATTACAATTCGATAGTCTGGTCAGGGCTTATGATTTAGCGTGTCACATTCCCTTACCCCAGAGAAAGGTGGTCTGCCATGTGGTCTTGGGATTTTCTGGAACTCGTGCTCAGGGTGAACTCCAGACTTCTTGCATCTCTTGCAGAGGTCATAATCAGGGCAGGTCAGACACTTGAAGCGTGGGCCGTGCACTTGGCCTTCGCATCCATCACAAATAACCCCATAGTGGTGTGCGGGCTCGTCCTCGCTGCCACCACATGGTCTTGAGTGTCCTTTCTTGAGTTCTGAAGATGATAAACATAAAAAATGAATTATAAAGTGAGAGTACAGTATTATTTATGTAGCATTGTTACACCATAAAATTTAATCACACTGTAATATCACAGAGAATTCTTGCAAATGTTTTAAACGAATATTATAATTCATTTATTATTAATGTACCTCCATTAAAAAAATTTTAAAAACACTTTAAATATAATGATGCAATGACTTGGTGCATTTTTATTTTCATTTTATGTGTTTTATTTTATATCAATATATAATATTATTTACTTTCATTTATTATCTAATAATTATTCTGTTTTCTTTGTTTTTAATCTAATTTATATTAATTTCCATTTCTGAAATGTATTTATATATTAAACATTAATTCTTTTATCTTATTTCTACATTTATTCATTCATTTTATTGTTATTTTACATTCCTTTTCATTTTTTGTGTTTTCTTTTGTTAATTCATTAAATCATTTATTAAATCTATTCCATTTGCTCTGTTTCTTGTTATATGTAGCTCCGGCTGGATAGACCATCCTCACAAAAATATCGTTACAATAATAAACAAATAAATAACACACCTTGAATGTAGACACGAAAGATATCGTCTTGCAATTGTCCAAGACCTTCAATTAACTCCTCATCACTAGAGAAGGTAACCAGATCCCCCTCAGAATCTGTAAAAAAATTAACCAATCATGTTATCTGTTATTCCTAAAGTGTACTTATAAAGCACCTTTCCTATTGGTTCCAAGCCAAGAAATGAAATGATGGTCCATACCTTTATAAGATACTTTGATATTGTCTGAATTTTCCAATTTTGGAAACACCTGAACTATCTTCTTCGACAAGTACTCAAAGCTGGTTGTCACACCCTCATCGATGGAGAAACGCCTTATCTCAGTGTCAGCATCTGACTTCAGGTAAGCTTTCACGGTGAGTGCCATCTGTAAAAAGTTTTAAAAATTCATGTTTAGACCGATACTGATGTCCCAGATTGTATAGTACGGCCTGCGCGGTGAATATATCCTCCGTGCAAAGAAAAATGGCCTAGAAATCCGTTAGCAGATTTCGGAAATTTAGGGCCGATTTCCGCGCAGATTTTGCACAAAATTAGATTTTTTACCTAATCTTTAATATATAAACAATATATTATGCAGGTATTTACGATTCTGCGCACCTATTTTCCTAGCATTTTCTTCCGCGTAAATTTGAGCTGGTTTTCAAGGTATCATCCATGCAATTAAAAAACTTTACAGTATGGCTGTAGATGGAGGTATTAAATAGTATTACTTATTTTTTATTATTATTATCATTATTATTATTGTCATTATCATTATTATTATTATATATATATTATAAATATAACATATTTACTACTCAGAGCCCTTGGCTTAGTGGCCTGTCTCAGCATTATTATAAAAGGTTCAGTTTTGTTTGCATAAATTCATTCGACCACCAAGGAAATTTCATCCCTTCTCTCTAGCTCCTCCCCTGCAGTGCTGAAGAGCCTAGCTAGATAAAACCAGGCAGGGGTAGTAGGCATAGTAGTATCAAATATACTAGAAATACAAGAGAGCACTCGTATAGTAAAAATGAGGCGGAAATTGGGCCCGACGTAGGCGGCGCCCTTCTTTTTTATAATGCAAGTTTCCTATACTTCGAGCCCGACATACAGGGCACCCTTCTGTTGCTAAGTATATCCAGATGCACACAGCGCCCTTCTTTTTCCGCTAATGGAGGAAAACTTTATCACTATAGAGTGCGTCCGTCCATACGATTCTGCGCATTGTTGTTTTCTACTAATCCTATCCTACTGATCTATGCGCTTAATTGTGTGTTTTATTTGGATAATAGCGACGATTTCTACCTCTGCCAAGGAGGTTATGTATTAACCGTTGTCACTGTCTTGGTACAATTGTACTAATTGTACAATTGTGTACAATTTTTTAATTGAGAATTGACAATAAATACGTGACGACTTGGTAACAAAAGTTTGGTAGAAGTTTTTTAGATCCAGCCGTACAGGGCGCCCCATTGTTTGTATTCCCACCATGCATTTCGGTGGAACACTTTTTTTTCTGTGGAGAACTCTATCTTGTGTTTCTAGTATCTTTGGTAGTATCACTTACATACAACTCTCTAGGTAGTAGGACCGCTCTCAGTCCTGCCTTTCACTGGCCTTATTAGCCTGTGCTCGAGACTAGGCCTAGCCAGCCGAGCTAACTAGGCTAGCTAGGCCTAGCCAAAGTAGCACACCACATATAAATATACAGATTTCAAACATACGGCAAGTACAATTATTAATGAACAAAAAACAACACTGATTTTAGAAAGAATAAAACTTTTTAAAGTGTATTACTGATACCTTAAATGTCCAGCGTAAACAATGTTATGTAAGCCTAGTGTTTATGTTGACATACAGAAATGACTTACGGTGACGAAAGGGGTAATGATTGGTCAATTATGACGTCATCGATGTTTTGATTATGTTGTCACATGCATGGATGTGGTAACATTTTTACTCTCAAGATGAATATGCTTATAATAAGATAATACTAAAGGTTAAACGGTGATAAATTTCATTTTCGGAAATAAAATCTACGTGTTATACAGTAATCTTAAACACCTGATATTCTATATAGCCTCATAAATAGACCTATGTCATGATGATATAAAACTCTGGAAATGATTAAATTCAGTTTTAGGCATAAGAAATTGAACATTAAATTATTGCATCCACCATCGAATCGAACTGTTGTATTTACTATTACAAATGATAATTATTGGCTGAACGAGTACCGACTCTTACACTCATAGTTACCTGTCAGTTTCATGCCTAATATTAAATGTTAAATAAACATATGCCAAAGTGAATAAGATTCACTTAGGCCCGTCTACTTACATTTCAAGTTTGAAGTATTTAATTCTGCGGGCTCGGAATTAAATGAATGAATGCACCTTACAAATTATGATATCGGCTTCTAATTGCAGTAGGTCTTCCTCTGTATCTGCAGAGTCAAATGGTGAAGAGGCACGGATCGTCTGGTTTAAGTAGCAAAAGATGTGTTTCCAGAAGCTACCAGACCAGTGATTTGACTGTTTTGATCGACGCCATCAACAATTGTTACTAAAAATAGGCATTACGTCATTTCAGCCGATCGATTAGTTTGTTGTAAAGCGGCCCAGTTGTTTACAATCATCGAATTGCTTTTATTCCGGTGCAGAATCTTCTAGAAAAAGCTTAATTTGTCAACTGCAAAAAGATGTATTGTCACATCAAAAATGCAATAAAAAAAAATTCTAAAAATAATTTTTGAAATGCTCATTTTGAAGTAAACATAAAAGTTATCAATTTGAGCATGGAAATTAGTGTAAAAATGGTTTAGCATAAGTCACTGGAAGTGTTTTTATTATTCTCGGATCATTATAAATTTTTTTAAAAGAAAAACAGGGTGCACATTTTTTTATTTCAATAATCTTAAGTTGATAATTGTATGCTCATTTGTTGCTGCAAAATGGTAATTTAAAAATTATTTTTTACGATTTTTCTAAATGAAATTTATTAGCGGAAAAACACGGGGGAAAAGATTATCACTTTAAAACTGTCTCTCAAAGTAGGGCCTACATAATCTCAAATGTACAAAATATATTTATTGACTTGAAACAAGAATAATCAAATTAATTGATACAAAGGTAAATACTACTACTACTGCTTGGTATAGAAATCTCAGAATGTCTTGTCTCTAATCCCTCATTTCTTTCTTTTTGATATGGACCAATAAATATTACCGTATACTACTACTACGTCGGAATTAATCCATTGGGGAGGGGGAGGGAGGAAGAATACCGTACGTCACGCAACCGCTGCCATGGTGTTAAGCCTCATCAGTGTTACCATTTCGCAATTGTGACGGTGGTATTGCGTGTAGTGTTGTTTTAGTGGTTGTGTGTACATTTTTGGGTTGAATTACGTAACATGTGTGGCATGCACCTGTTCGCAGAATGACGTAATGGATGCTGGTATACGTGTAGTGTACACGCACATTTTTTGTTTCCCACGGTGTGTGTGTTTGAGAACGAATATGTACAAAACTATCGGACTACATGTTTGCTTATGAATTCTAGCGTATAATAGGCCTACATTGAAAACAGAAGTCACGGTATATTATTTCACGCGTCATGTGTCAGGAAGGAACAAAGTTAATGGTGTGTGTGCGCACATGAATTGCGTAACGTTGAAACAACGTGTTTTGAGTACGGGATGCCACCGTCAAATAAGATTACTTAAAAAATTGTGTTTTTCTTGGTCTAAAGCTCTGTCTACACTGTCAAATTTTGTGTGACAAAAAAGTGTGATATGCCCATATATGGGTTTGATGACATCACACCATGACCATATATAGGCATAGCATTACTATATATGGGCATGTCACATTTTTTTTGTCAAAGAAAATTGGATAGTGTGGATAGAGCTTTAAAGGTCATCGGAGTGGCCCCAGTGCGAGGTCGCAACGCGTTGAAAGTGTGCGCGCTTCACGTAGTGGCATGGAAAAAGCTACCAGATCAGTGAGTGTGTGACTTGACTGTTTTGATTGGCTCATTGCGAGTTCGCGAGCTGCGCCACGGCACTTTTGCCGTTTCGAGACATGATACACAGCAAATTTTGGGTGATCAATAATTATGATCATATGAGTATTAGTAATTGTTAGCACTTTACAAATCTTATATATTATTATTTATTATTAATATTAAAAGTATGTACCAACTTTCAGTACATATTGAAATGTCGGGATATTCTCAACACACTTAGGCAGAAAATAATAATTAGTCCGACGTTTTATTTAGAGGCCCTACTGTTAGTATAGCTAGCTAACTAAATTACTGTAGAACGAAAAAAAAAAATCCACTTCGCCAGTAAACGGATTAAAAAGAAACGTTAGGTTTAATTGATAATACAATTCCTATGAATATTTGTTTATACACAGAGACTTTATGTATCCTAGAAGTAAATAATTAAGTAGGCCTAGGTTCTATTGCAACTATTCTCATAAAAACAGCAGCCCCGTAGGTAGACTCGCTGATCAGGAGGGACATAAACATTTTGCGAGGGGCCCAAGGGGTGCGTACCTTTGGTCCGAAGGGTCTTTGGTCCGAAAGCCCATTTGTCCGAAGGGTCTTTGGTCCAAATGCCCGTTGGTAAGAAGGGTCTTTGGTCCGAAGGTCCATTGGTCCGAAGCCCCGTTGGTCCGAATTAGTGACCTTTATTCCAGGAATGCAGGTTATACGGCAATATATTACCAGTAGTATTATATGAATTAAAACCTAATGTACTATGCTAAGAATCATGTCTTGTGCTTCTTTTATTTGCTTTTAATGTGCAGTGGAGGCACTACTACAGGGGGCACAAGGGTGGCGAAAAATCCCCCTGGAAAATTTGTTTCCCTCCCCCTCCCAAAAGAGTAGAAAAAAACACAATTCGTCGGGGAGAAAAAAAATATATATGTATTTTCTACATATTAGTAGATTATCTCGATTGAATAACCCTCTGAAACCTCTAAATTGTCACATTTCCGGGGATCCGCCCCATAGACCGTACCATTTCGAAACATTTTAATTGACACCCGACCACGCTCACTTTGCTCTCGTCGGGGAACTTCCACTATTGTTATTAAAATCTTGTCTGTCTTCTGCTTAAACATTAGGAAGTTATACGCTCCATTCGCTTGGAATCTTTTCAATTTCTAATAATTTGTTAAAAATATACATAAACTGAGCTGCTGACAAGTCATGCTAGCAATAATATTGTTAGCCAATATAGACCTACATGGTGGTCCAGGTCCCGAACATGTGTTTTCTTCAAATATATTATTTTTGTCTATATTTGAATTAATTACTTCGGACCAGCGGACCTTCGGACAAGTGCACTGACCCCGCCCCGGTACTAAAACGGCCACACCCACCTCCATTCCTCGCCACGGTTAGAACTGACCCTGAAAATAGCACATTAATGTGACCCGTTACCTTTATGATGCCAAGAAATTGCATCCTCAGATTTAAAATATTTATTCTAAATTGTCTTTAATTTGACATTATGTTATGAAGTAGGCCTACTGTAGATCTTTTTTTTTTTTAATGAAAAAAATGCTAGAATCTTTTAGGAAGTTTAATGAAATTCTTGAATTTTATGATTTGTTGTTAGTTTTTCTGTACTCAATAATCACTTTGATTTTTACAGGGAAAAAAAATTTAAATATTTTATGTTAAATATGTATGTTATTAATTATTAAATTTGTTCAAATAAAAATTAATTAAATGCTACTGCGTTCCCGAGCGCCATTTTATTGTACATCATTTATGACATTAAAGTATTACATAATGCATAGTATTACAAATATTTTTTAAATAATATTATTTCATTGATTTTAATTTAAATTTTGCATTGTTGATTTGATTTATTGGTAGCGCCCTCACGTCCACGTCTATTATGAGCTTGCTGCTGAAAATAAACAAGGTCATAAGGGTCATATAACAATTAACATAAAAGGGGAAAGCCCAATGACACGGCTTCCACAGAATCGTACGATGTTTTAACGCTGTTTGATTGGCCGACAGCTCGTGGTGCTACAACCATTAACGATAATCGCGAAAAACATCTCAAAAGACAAACTCTGAAGATGGACGACTCCGGGCAAGGGTGGCTGTTTGAAGACAGCGCTTTACCCACGATGGACCCGAATTTCGGAGCTACCAATGGTGGAAGTGAATTACTTTTAGATGATATTGACGGTAAGTTTTTTTCTTACTAAATACCTCCATTAATCTTAGGCTTAGCCTATGATTTACCTAAGGCCCTAGCTAGCTAGCCTCTAGACAGGCCATTTCTCTCGCTGTGTGTTCGTTGGATGGAATGTTTGACTTGAGTTGATTGAACTTTAGGCCCTACTACGACTGTCTCTTATCCACATCT
>NW_022697064.1:47355-89818 GCF_011630105.1 Anneissia japonica
GAAAATAGCACATTAACGTGACTCGTTACCTTTATGATGCCAAGAAATTGCATCCTCAGATTTAAATTATTTATTCTAAATTGTCTTTAATTTGACATTATGTTATGAAGTAGGCCTAGATCTTTTTTTAATGAAAAAAATGCTAGAATCTTTTAGGAAGTTTAATGGAATTCTTGAATTTAATGATTTGTTGTTAGTTTTTCTGTACTCAATAATCACTATGATTTTTACAGGGAGAAAAAATTTAAATATTTTATGTTAAATATGTATGTTATTAATTATTAAATTTGTTCAAATAAAAATTAATTAAATGCTACTGCGTTCCCGAGCGCCATTATATTGTACATCATTTATGACATTAAACTATTACATAATTCATAGTTTTACATATATTTTTTAAATAATATTATTTCATTGATTTTAATTTAAATTTTGCATTGTTGATTTGATTTATTGGTAGCGCCCTCACGTCCACGTCTATATGAGCTTGCTGCTGAAAATAAACAAGGTCATAAAGGTCATATAACAATTAACATAGAAGGGGAAAGCCCAATGACACGGCTTCCACAGAATCGTACGATGTTTTAACGCTGTTTGATTGGCCGACAGCTCGTGGTGCTACAACCATTAACGATAATCGCGAAAAACATCTCAAAAGACAAACTCTGAAGATGGACGACTCCGGGCAAGGGTGGCTGTTTGAAGACAGCGCTTTGCCCACGATGGACCCGAATTTCGGAGCTACCAATGGTGGAAGTGAATTACTTTTAGATGATATTGACGGTAAGTTTTTTTCTTACTAAATACCTCCATTAATCTTAGGCTTATAGCCTATGATTTACCTAGGGCCCTAGCTAGCCTAGGTAGGCAGGCCATTTCTCTCGCTTTGTGTTCGTTGGATGAAGTGTTGTTTGACTTGAGTTGATTGAACTTTAGGCCCTACTACGACGCAGGATGTCTAGGGGCCAGGGTCTATATTACATTATTTTTCCTGTCCGAATCCTAGGACTAGCCTAGGCTAGTTTTGTTTTATTAATTTCTTCTGTTATTGCAGTGTTTTTGTTAATTTATCTTGCTTTTGTTTTCAGAGAGTAGGCCTAGGATAGCTCCATTAATCATCAAAACGTAAACAAAAACAAACCCTTCATTGCTCTTGCTTGGGTCGATTGGACCTGCTGGGTAGGAATAATATATTTGATAAACTTGTTGCTGTACTTTATTAGTTGTGGGCCTCCCTTTTATTTATGGGGGATGGTGACTGTACTGTAGGCTTAAAAATTAATCACTGACTGAGCATTCACACACGCCACTATTTTAGGAGGTGGCCTTGCAAGTTGTAGCTTGATTGATTGCATAGCCTATATAGTGTATAAACTATAATTAGCTACGCCTCTTATTTTTCAGATTTGATAAATGCTGGTTTTTCAAACCAGCAAGATTTTTCGCTTCTGGATGGCTCCTGGGACTCTATGCAAGATGGATCCCAAACATATCTTACTGACGAAAGCTTTGATCTGCTGCCAACAGCGCAGATACCTCCTCAACCCCAGCAAGTTCTGTCACCATCAGCACAAGTTGTATCGCCAACAGTGCAACTACTGTCATCTCCTCAAATACTCTCCCCCTCGGTGCAAATAGTGTCCCCCACACAGCGGGTTGTGTCGCCCACTCCCCAGCAGATCATATCGCAAACACCACAGGTGTTGACTGGCATGCTTCCTCAAAAGCAGACTGTTCTGCAAGTTCAGTTAAAACCTCAACAACAGCAGCAACAAGAGCAAATTGTTTCCCAGAAGCCACAGCAAGGAACACAGAAACAGGAGGTGACAGTGCAACAACAAACGGTCCAGATTCAGCAGATAATTCAACAACTGCAACAAGCAGCTCAGCAAGTATCAGCTGCAGCTAGTAAGACCGCGGCATCCTCTGCAGCATCAAGCCAACCAGCCACCAGCAAGACATACCAACAGGTCAATAAGTTCTTGGGGTTTTTGTTGTTGTTTCTAAAGAAATTTGGTCTGTCTCAGCCTCTGGCAATTCATGTGATTAAACACCGAGAAAACTGAACAGAAATCCATATATCTTCATAATTAATAAGTTAATTCATCTAGATATGACTTACTGTATGTTGTTCATAAAGAATGTTCGGGCCACTGGCAATTTCCGAGACACCTAGCCTTCACAGTTATGTAACATAAAAACTATTTCCTTTCCCCCTCTTTGATTACTTTCCGATAACTCTTAAAAAATAATTTTGGTCTTGCATCAATTTTTTTGGTTTTTGGAAAAAATTTTTATGTACAGTTTTACATATTTTTTATCAATACTAATTCCTTTCTTATTTTAGGTTTTAATCCCACAAATTATCAAGACAGAGTCTGGACAGACTCTGCCTGTTGTTGTCACATCAGCAGCAACAGTTTCTAAGGTTGTAGTGGAACAGCAGGATAAGATGAGAATTACTCGTATCCAAGGAGTAAATGCCACGCCAAGCCCGCAATTTCCAAAGGGAGAGAAACGCACGAACCATAACGCAATAGAAAAGCGTTACAGGTTTAGCATCAACAACAAGATTTTGGAATTGAAGGAGATGGTTGTTGGAAAAGATGCAAAGGTTGGTTTTGTTGTGTTGAACTAAAGGAAAAATTTAAAAAATCAATATTTCATTGTTTATTGTATTTCCACCGATTAACAGACCAATAAGTAATTGATAATACATACTTTTCCGATATTCTTTACAGTCGCCCTTAAAGCGGAATATTCAACTTTAACAAAGTTTTTTTTTTCTTGTGCATTATTGGAAGTAAATAAAAAAAAAATTATTGGCAAATTAAAAAGTTGCCAGAAGGAAGGAATAGGCATGAGTAACTGTTAATGAAAACAGTTGTTTACTTTTAGTAATAGAAAATGTAAAAAATCGTATTCTATATTTATTTATTCAACTTTCTTTTATAAGGTTAGTCCTTATTTCAATGCTGAATGAATCAAAGAAACCTGTACAAGATCAATAGTCTAAAATGATCAAAAACAAACACAAAAATAGATTGTCTAAAAGAATAAACTAGAAAATTAAAATAATAAGAAATCATTTCCTAAATAATAGTGTGGTGCTTAAATTGTCAAAATTAGTTTTATAAAATAATATTTGCTGTACAATTTTTTTTAAATTAATTAATATAATGCATGTTTATGGATTAGTAATTATGATGCTATTTTTAGCAATGATGTAATAATAATATTAATAACAGTTGCAAGTCTGTAGTATTTCTGATGCAATTCAAATGCTTTTGTATCATGTGGACGAACTCAACTGCCCTCATGTGTCATGCCATTGGCAATTAGCCAATCACAGAGCAGTATTTTCAATCTGTTCATCATGGCTTCATTTGTTTATTATGTATTCTGAGTAGGTCGAGCAATGAGATATTTCAAATACCAGATGGCTGGATAGAATTTCCAGAGCAGAATAGATGTAATTAAGCGAATTAATTAAAGCTTTAGTTAAACAAATTAATTGATTTCTTGATTCTGATTGGATTTATTAATTAACTGGGCATATTAACTGGCTTTTTGGTCTTTGTGATTATTTTCCCTCATTGTTCAGGAATTGGTTTAAATTCCCTCTAAAGTGATGACTTAATATTTACACAAAAAAATTACAGCTACTGTAAATGATAAAATATAAATATGTCAAAACTTGCAAAGCAAACTTTTACCTAGTGATTAAGAATGTTAATGCACTAATTTTTTGATTGATTTAAAGGCTTTTTGGATCTTTTTTTTAATTTATGCATTGTAATTGTATTTAGTAATTTAATGAATTTAATATGTAAGATAATTAAGTGATTATTTTTTTTCTTGTAGATTCAGAAGTCTGGCATTCTGCAGAAGGCAATTGATCTCATTCGTTACATGAGGAAGTCCATCCAAAACTTGAAACATGAAAACACAGTTTTAAGAAGTCAAGTGGAAAGACTGAAAAACGGTATTAAATTTAAAGTTGGTTTGTTATAGCCTTTTCTTTTTTATTATTATTGTTATTCAGGGTTGTAGCAGTAGAAAACTAGGGGTGAGTGATAGACATCTTAAGGGTAGGTGGGTGATCACATTGGTAAACTCTAAATAATACGAGTGAATTTTAAGGATGGAAAAGTGGGTTAATAAGGGTGGCTGGAGGGCCATGAAATATGCTTTAGACTGGCACTACATCTGTGGTTATTGTTACTATTATTTGCAACAACCTGAACGGAAGCCTACACTGCCATACCACATGGAACCAACATAGTTATACTTGTGATTATTAAATGGCTGATGTGTTTGAACACATAGGCTTGCCAATTGACGACATGGAGATCAAGCCGGAACCTATGACTCCTCCACCATCGGAGTACAGTTCACCATCAAGGAGCCCCAGTAGCAGCAGCAGCGGTGTTGGTAGTCCAGGACCATATCCAATGGAGGAGGAGGAAGAAGACAACATGTCAGATGCAATCCCGAGTCCTGGGGGGATGTTGGACCGGACTAGAATGGGGCTGTGCATCTTCCTGTTTGCTGTTTTGGCTTTCAATCCATTTGGATCACTTATTACCAATCAAGATGCTCCGAGTGGTGAATATGGAGGTGGACGAACTCTCTTGGCAACTGACATTCAAGGTATCTATTTTACCTCAGGATTCACATAATGCATTTGTAATTTACTTTTAACACAATCAGAAAAAAGATATTTGAAATGCAACAAAAATCTTGTGCAAGACAATTAAAAAATAATTTTTTTTTTTTTTAATACTTTCACAAACTTATTTTTTAAAGATCGTCAGATGAGGGTGGGAAAAAATTTAAATGAAATTTAGTTTTCTTATTTAGCAAATAGTTTTGCCAAAAACATTCTGACAGAAGAGAAAATAAAAATAAAATTTTGTTGGTGAATGTAAACTGTAGTAATGGGGTGATTAAATGCTTTAAATTTATAAATTTAGGAAGAAATATACACATATATATCTTATTTTTGGAGATTTCATGGCAGTTGCTAGCTAAATGTTAAATTAACACAAGTCTCTACATTCAAACCACCTATGGGAAGGTCTTGGTGTTAATACGTTTGTAACCTTGGTGTGCTTACATTTTATTGGAAGAAGAATAAATATGTAACAGGATATTTTCTAATGTATTTTCATCATTGTTTTATAGCTGAGCAGTCCTGGTATGATTGGATGTTCCCCACTATGGTCATCTGGGGCATAAACAGCATTGTGGCGTTGTTTGTTCTGGCCAGGATTCTGATTTATGGAGAACCTGTCACTCGCACTCACTCCAAGGAAGCTGTTAGTTTCTGGAGGCACAAGAAGCAGGCTGATCTTGACCTGGCTAGGGTTAGTAACTGTTTACATAATGGGTAATGTATGCCATATTTTCCCTTGTGTAAGCCCATCCTAGTACATAAAATTGAGCATAAAGTAGACGGTGGGCTTACCTGAGAACTACAGTAAATAGTGAATTTTATATGCTCAACAATTTTTTGTTTTACTATTGATGAATGCATATATTTGTATTAGTGTGCATAGAATTATTAATTATATTTAAAACTTTTTTTTTTTTTTGAGGATATGTCTATTTTGTCAATACTATTTAATGATTTTGTTTATTTGCAGGGTGATTATGCATCGGCCACTAGTCAGCTTCGTCTCTGTTTAGTCGCTCTTGGGAGACCTCTACCAACATCAAAGGTTGATTTAGCTTCGTGTCTTGCGTGGAATTGCCTTAGGCATGTGCTGAACCGACTTTGGATTGGTCGTTTGCTGGTTCGTGGGCGGATTAGTTCTGGCAGTAAGAAACCCTCTGATGTGCAAGTGTCTGCCAAGTATGCAGCGTTGATTTACCATAAACTGCATCAGCTACACATGACTGGTAAGACAATTTGATGACTAGATCCGTTTCTGCTGACCAAAACAACATGCGTTTTTAAATGGTTATTAAAAAAACGTGTTTTTCCAAGCAGAAACGGGACAAAACACGGTTAGGAATGCATTCTAAAAATGTGTTTTTAACACTCATTTATTATTTGGTTAGCGTTCAGCAAACACGTTTTGTGGTACACTTTTCTGCTGTAACGCAATACTGTGTTAGTCATTATACTTTGGTATTTCAAAGACAAAGCCACAAGATTTTTTAAATTATTTTTTATACTAAAATACACATTAAACATTTTACATGAGCCATGATAGGCTATTAAAAATTCAGTATTTCTAAATTGGATATATATTTCTTTTTAGGTAATTCATCTGATGGACTTGTATATGCTGTGAACATGGCATTGAGTGCTATGAATTTAGCTGAGGTGGCTGGTAATGCAATTAGTAAGGACACCCTAGCTGAGATTTATGTCACAACTGCTCTACACATCAAAACAGATGTCCATAGAAGACTTCATATTATTTCAGTAAGTAAACCCATCTCGTGATTTTAATAAAATTGCCATATTTCTTAACAACACTTCCTGACTGTTGTCTCATTAGGCACGTTCAGACAAGTCGGAAGTAAGCTTGAAGTAGCAGTTTATTTGTCGTAAGCCCTGGGTAGTGCCCGTGGAAAAGCTCTTAGTATTAAGTTACTACAACGTTAATACAGGTGATTTACTCCTGAGCAGGCTCAGGAGTAAGTGTGCTACTTCCGCGTACATAAGAAAGATAAGGGATACGCACTCAGAGTAGTTTCTTCAGAGCTTGCAAGTAAATGCGACCCTTATTTTGACTTCGATTTTTTCAAAAGATAAATACCTACAAATGAGTGCCAAAATAACATTTCCTGTGATGTGGAAGCCTTTGTAGACTTCCTGTGATGGGGAAGCCTTTGTAGACTTGATGTTTTCATAATTGTTCATAATTTCAAGAATTTTTGTGCAAACTAACTTGAGAGACAAATGAAGTTGAACTAGCCTTAAATTAAAAAAAAAAAAACTTATGCGCTGAGTAAGCATTGTGTAGACACTTGTCGGAAGTAACATGTGCGTAAAATATTAAATTTGTCGTAACTTTACTATAGACAAAAGGCCGTCGAAACATAAGTGTTGAAATTATTAATTAGTATTAGTATATTGTAAGTTACAGCATCACTGGGAATACACAACCTTAGGTCAATAAATACTTTCTTCCCCCTACAGCGCTATTTTCTGAGCCGAGCAAGACATGCATGTGCTGGTCAAGAAGGCGCCATTCCTCCATCCCTTCAGTGGCTGTTTCATCCAGCTGGACATCGGTTCTTTGTCAGTGGTGACTGGAATTGTGATACCATTGCAGATAACATGTTCACAACTACAGGAAATTGTGGTATGTTCATAAATCCTAATCGATATATTTCATTATATCATTATTTTGGTAGAAGAGCAGAGGCAAACCATAGCTTAAGTTTTTAAAATTCATCGCAAAAATACTGAAGATGCAAGAAACCAAAGTTTGCAACCAGAAAAATGTAATGATTTTCCACATTCTTCCTTAGGAATATAAGAATTTGATAGATTTTAATTAAAATATTGTCGCTTTGCTAATATTGCATTTGATGGTATTTTTATTTTTTATTTTTTCCAAACCACAGCTGATCCCCTGTCACATGTCAGTAGAGCATTTCGAGAATACCTTCTAGACAAAGCTTTGTACTCATTGGTAGCACCAACACAAAAACAGGCCAATAGAAATGCTGCATTGGCTAGTAATACTGATGGGTAAGTGGTGTTTAAACCAACTAATTAAAAGAGAAAATTTCAAAATTATTTGGTTTTCTTTTATTTTAATTTTTTTTTTTTAATTATTATGAAATAACTAATTTTTCAGTGTTTTTTGGGATAATTATCATCAGTGACATATCTAAGAGTCTAGAAATGTGGGAGGGGGGCTTGAAATTTGAGTGGAGGCTTGATAATATGTGAGGGGCGCTAAATTGCAAAATAAGGTGATATGAGGTGATTTTGACATTTTCAATAGGGGTGCGAGCTTTTGTGGGTGCGTGCACCAAGATATGCCTGTGGTTTCCATGTGTAATATGCTATATATATATTAATATAATTTTTTTTATATATAATAGTGTGGCCCAAAACCAGTGTTCTGATATCTGCCAATACCTACAGCTTTTGAGTGAGTGCTCGGAGACAGCAGGGCCACCACACCAATCATCCTTTGCCATTGGCTCCAATATGTCAGCAGCCACAAGTAAGATAATTGCCCAAACTTTTTGATTTTGTCAGAAATGCTAGAGAATTTATACTGTCCTCATCAACACTGCTAGATGAGTACAGTTGAACTTGCCCAAGTCGAATAATTTCTAAGTCAATCTTATTTTACATGCTAGATTGTTGTTTTTTCCATTAATTAACAATATGCAAGTCAAATTTCAACAGTATTTCAATGGCATTTTGGATTAGACTTGTCAAGTTCAACTCTAGACACATACCCGTGTTTTAAAAATCCCAATTTTTCATCAAGGTTTTCTTTTTTAATTATTATTATTTTTATTGACAATCACCCCAAGCAAGGCTAATAAAGCCACTCACGGTAAGGGGTTACTTATTTTAAAGAAACCGATTCACAAGAAACTCAAGTGCATTCTTTATTTTTTCATCTCTGGTAGGTTCTGATGCAGTCTCTAAGTGGTGGTGCAACATAATTCTGGTAGCAACACATTGGCTCCAAGGTGATGACACAGCTGCAGAGAGACTATACTCTAGTGTGGAGACGCTGCCTACGCTGTTACAAAATACAGAGTATGTTAACTCTCAGTAACCATTAAGTTCACTTCATTTACACTACTGGTCTTATGAACACCTTTGCTACATTTATTAACTTATTTTAATCATGTACAGCTTAAAAACTATCTGGTTTTCACAATTCCTATCATCAGAATTTATTTGTTTCCTATTCTCCTACATACCAAGACATTGTTTACATAAAACTCTTTGATAAAAATTAAAATTTTGTAATCTGGTCAACATTTATAACATTATCCTTTTTTTCAGGGACCCATTACCTGTAGCTGTCCAGATGGCATTCAAAGCAAGGCGGAATTTCCTGTCGGAAACTAAGAGAGACCAGTTCAATGAAGAGTGTGTTAGACTATGCAACAAGTCAAGTAAATATCTCCAGAAAAGCCTCAGCTTAGCAGAGTCACCTAATCAGAACATAACACAGGTAAACACCATACATTCATTTTGTATTTGTTCCATTAAGAAAGAAAATGTCAAGTATGCAATACTTATGTTCTGCTGCTTTAGTTTTCTGCAAGGAGATGAGTCTGAATGCAGTAAATAATTTGCATTCTTCTGTATATGGTCTCTAGCCCCTTTGTGGTTTGGATTTATATGCAGAGAAGGTATCTGCAGACTATCTGATTTATTTTGTAACTTGTATGTCGCCCTCTTGTGTTGGGAGTTTGCAGGTAGTCTGTGTTCTTCAACAAACAATGGTGTCGGTCTCTGTGGTGCATTGTAGTTGCATTGCATGTTATCACTACAATGCAGTGCTCCAACAGTGCAACATGGAGTCTGACAATGCAACAATTGTCAGTCAAGAAATGGTACAACCCTTAGCAGCTAATCAGGTTACAATTAAGATTTACTCTTAAGATACCTGGCTAATGTTTCAGCGAAATACCACACACAAGAAAAATCTCTGGTTTTTTATTAGGTTAAAGCAAAATGTTAAAATCTAAACTTTCAAATGTTTTAATAATTAGGCAAGACTTTTTTTATGCCTTGCTTTGCAAATCCACCACTCACAAATAATGATTGCCCGCCACCACGAAAAACTGGAAATTTCATAAAAGGATTGCTTTTTTTTTATTACACCTTCCTCTGCCTTGAAATATACAAAGATAAGACATGTATATTTCTTCCCATTTATCCATCCCAATACTACACTGTTTCACGAAACAAAGAATAAAAATATTCTTGCCTTGTGCATTTGCAGCACCACCGTAAAACATAACTCTTTAATATTGTATGCAAACCCCACCCACTTTTTTTTTTTATAATTTAACATTCTGATATTTTGTTCGCATATTTGGAGACTTGCAATCTTTGTATACTGTAGATAATGGCAGCTAACATGTCCCTTAACTGCTGTAGTGTTCAACATTGACTTTGCCCATGATGAGTATAAAAGCTGTTGTGTTATTTCTAAAAGTTAATTGTTCTAATGCAACTACATCTTTCATTTGTAAATAATTAAAAATAGTAAAATATATCTTTTTAGGCAATACAGTTGTTAGTCTGTGATTGGTTACTTTCAACAAGAACTGCAGTGTGGCAGAAGCAGACGGGTAACCGGGGAACTATCAGCTCCACCATCGAACTCTCTGCATTCCAGCAAGATTTAGCCAGTCTCCGAAAACTTGCAAATATTTTCAAAGCAGCTATGTCGAGCGTTTCGAGACACGAAGCAACAGCTCGGCTGATGGCTGGTGCTAATCCTAAACGCACGCAGCAGTTATTAGATAGGAGCTTAAGACGCAGAGTCGTCAGCAGCACCAATTCTGCCATTAAAGGTAAATTAAAACGAGTGCTATTTTAATGTGGCGTCTCCATTATTCTGTGCATTTTTTTTTAAATTTTCAAACATCTAATATGGAGGTTTGATTTTAAAGATAAACATAACTTCATTTTGCACATCACTCATTTGATATCTGAGTGTTTTGCTTGTTTCAGGCATCCATTCAAAGAAAACTTATTTAGATCCCAAATTTTAATTTCAAATATTTAAAAAAACACCATGATCTTTCATAATGCGGTATCTATTTTTTCCTAACTTACCTAAATTATTGTCATTGTAAATTGGATATCGATAAACATCAATGTAATTCAGTTTTAACTGCGATTTTGATGCAATAATGAATACCTAAATACATAAAAAGCATTTTTTCAATTCCTGCATTATGAAACTGTTTTGCATCCCAACATCACAATCTTTATGATCATACAGAAAAAAGTGATTAAGGGCTAAGTGCCTAGTGGTGACCTGTTTGTGTAGTGGTTGTTTGCTAAACATTTTTGGGTTTTTTTCTCCTGCCCTCCGATAATCTTTCAAAAATAAGATGTGCTATAAAAGGTGTAAAAAAGTCCTGCCTCAACAGAAATCTTGTGTCTTATGTTTCAAAACAAAGAATGTTGCACTAATTCTTTGATGTCTTTTTCCTTTCAGATAATGATGATAATTTAAAAGTCAGTGATCGTGATCATGGTTCGGCACTAATGATGGCTTGCAAACACCTTCCAACACAGCTACTGTCTTCACCGGGTCAAAGGGAAAGAATGTTGACGGAGGCTGTACAGTCATTCGAACGTGTCGGTGATCGTAGAAGTTTACAGGATTGCCAGCAAATGTTGATTTCCTTAGAAAGAACAAAAACAGTAACTTCTTGCCAATCAGCACCTATTCCTTGTTGCTAAGATTTGAACAGTAGTTTTTCACAATGTTAGTTCAGCAACATCAACTTAAAAAAAAAACAAACTTGAAGACTATCAGATGATATGATAAACTCGACAAAGAAAAAAAAAATTGAATACTTGAATTGCAGTACTTAGGAAAGTTACTAGTTTGGAATAAAGAGGCGGAAATTATTTTACCACAATAATCGAGGGCGACTATGGTTACGGCAGTGATGCCGGAGATGAAGCGTGGGGAGCAGACGTGGATTACGTCACTGCCATCCCTGGGAAGGATGTTGGGAGGGTGTCCTCACCATCCCAGGGATGGAGGCGGGTTGGGTGTCACCTTGATTTAAGTCCAGGGTAGGGGATGATGCCTTCGAATCGGTACAGGAGTACAGTGCAGTAATTTTATTCATTTTTTGCTTTACAGTATTATAAATGTCGCATAGACAGTAAAGGACACTGGCTTTTATCAAAGTTTATGGACATTAGTTTTATTTTTCTCCCCCTTAAAAAATGACTAATCAAAAAGGGCTATGAATGTGTGGGCCTTTCCGGAGTGTCAATCAAACTTAACTGACCAATCAGAAAGCACTATGAATGTGTATCCCACATATTTTTGCGCTACCTTCTTGCATGGGCCTTAGCAACAAGTACAAAAGGGGTGGGGCTTAGCGGAACGTTCCATTGTGTTATGCAGCATTCTGTCCATGTTTTACTGTACAGCACTACAATCCGGTAGTTTTACAATAGAGGTTCTATGATTTGTACAGGTGTTTATTATTATAATGCTTCTGTATATGCTTGGAGGGACTGAAAATCCAAGAAAACAAAAGTATGATTTTGCATTTGTAAAAAACAGGTAGATAGTTTAAAGGAAGGAAACCAAAGAAATAAGTAAATTGAAATGAGTTGAGAAAGTAGATGGAAATCTATGGAATAATATATTTAGAATAATAATTAAAAAAAACAGTAAGAGTTTCTGTGATCTTAAGCCACATTTACACTAGACACGATAATGACATGACTATTATATATTGCGTTGTTTATATTCTTCAACACTGAGCACATTTTTGATCGTGTTATAGTGTCTAGTGTAAATGTAGCACATCAATGAAAACAGCTTGAATTGTTGAGACTGAGGGTCCTATTAAGAAGATATGCATTCCCAACATTGATTGTAAATACTTTTGATAACCTTACAGGAGTATTAATAAAACTATATGCATGCTATGCAGTGCATAATTAATTGAATTGCCTTTGTTTGTTTTGTTGTACTTGTTTACAATACAGTAGTTGCATTTTGTGGATACAAATACTGTATTAAATCTAAAATGCAACAAGAAATTGGGGGTGAAAAAGCTTGATGGGTGTGTGTGGTCAGGTTGAAATATTGCAAATACTGTACAAGAAATCGAAAGGTCCACTGATAAATACAAGTGTCGATGTGCACGCCATCGTGTCGGGATTCAATATTTCAACAATAATTATGGCATCAGTACAAGAATGGCGGCATTTTTAATATGCACTACAGTACCAATGGCTGCAGGTGGAACTCCTGTAAAAAGTTATTATTTTTGCACCTTTTGTTCAGCGGATATATTCTGGATACACCACTATATACCTTGACACCTCGGGTAGAGCTCCCCTTTGTTTTCGAGGAAAACATTTCATCAGTGAGTGAAAAAAGTTCTATGTAATTTTACCATGCAAGAGACTTAAATCCATTATAATAAGCCTTTCAAATTTCCGGTAGGAGTCATCGGTTCCCCTCCGTCGGCAACATCAAACCTTGTTTATAATAAATTACGAAACAAAGAAAAGAGGGTTTTTCTATTTACCGCTGTTCATGTATTAACAATTGGCTACGTCATTTTTTTAACAATTTCAATTTTTTATTTGTTGTTTTCAAAGCTCCTTTTTAGTTTATATTTTGGATTTGAATTTCCAAAATAAAAGATTATTGAAAGATTGATTGGTTGATAAATAGAACGAGACTTGACGTAACCCGCCGGTCGCATATTATTATCCTTTCCTCTTGGCCGATACGACAGCAAAGAAAAGTTAGAAATGATAGAGGGCGCTAATTTTCGTGTCTCGTCTATCTATACGTCCGTACTAGTAGTAGGTCCGTCGTGTCTGTAGGCGTTGTTGTGATTTGTCATGTGACCGTGAAAATACAATGGAAGTTACGAAAAATACCTGTCTTCTTTCAAAATGCCCAGTAGATAGAATTGAGGAGGTACGTTATGTTTTCAAATAATATATGGCATGTACATCTGGCAAATAAATATTGTTTTTACATGCAAATTATGGAAATCATTAGCTAGGCTTACCCACGGAAACGCAGGCCCTATCTATCCTGGCTTGGCCGTCCAGCTTCTTCGCTGGGACTGGCAGCGACTCACTGAGTGTCAGCCCCTGTCGGCGTGTCGCTCTACAGGTCTACATGTTCTGCAGTGCAGTGCCTGATAGCCAACCAGGGTTCATACTTTTCCATGATCTTGGAAGTCATGAAGAAATTAAATTGCTTATGGAAAAGTAAAGGAAATATTTGACAATGTGGAAGTAGAATAATTATAAATTGCTTTTAGGCCTAGTTTTACTTCGCATCAGGGTCACTGCCGCATGCTCAGAAAAGTATTTTGTGCAATTTATTTTCAGTGTGGAAATTTTAGATTTATTGGTGTGGAAAAATTAATTAAATTTTTGTGAACCAAGATGTGAACCCATGCTTAAACCGCTCCTGATAGCTTTATCAAGCTATTCTGAGTTGATTAAATATGCATTTCAGCACCATAAATTAATAATAATGCTGTTCTTGTATAGCACATAAATATAGTTTTTTTAAATATCTCGATGCGATTGTTTAATTTTCTGGAAGTCGGCCTTCTCATCAGTGACAAACCCCTCCCCCTCCCGCAAAGTCTGGCACCACCACTGAATATTACCATATTTTATGACCAAAATTATGTCTTTAATGTCAGCCTAACGTCGGTCAGTGTTTCTCTACAGTTTGGTCATGGACTGATTGATGGAATTCTGGGTAGGGCCAGGTTAAGGTACAAAGACTATGGTAAAATATGGGATATTGAAGAGTGGTTCGATGTGCTTGATGCTTGCCAACGATGTGTCAAAAAGATGTCTCAAAAAGAATTAACTAAAGAACAGGTAAATATATCGAGAACCTTGAAAGACTGCATTGATGCTATGCTGATATTTTTCAACTTTGAAAAACCCTCATGTGAATGAGAACAGCATTTTTTTTTTTATTATGGCATAAACAAAAACGTTCACACATCAGATTTTAGAACTCATTTCAATTTATCATTCCTCTATAAATATTTATATATACAATTACACTAAGTTCTGATGCAGTGTACATCTCCGTCAGCTGATGAATTAACCTACACCAGTCCTCTGACTGATTGTTAAAAACATTCTATCGTGCTATGGATCATCGAGGGTCTTGTATTGCATCATTTGCCAATGCCTTGTGCACCAGATTCCGTGGTGGATCCAGGAAATAGAAATAGAGGAGGCACAAAACAGGACTTTTACAGATGGAGGATCTGGACTACCTCAGCCCCACCATTTTCAGGTGGTGGGGCTGAGGCACCACTAGATGGTCAGAAATCCAGTTTATTTGAGTCTCATATTTTCTTCTAGGTGTCTCAGCTTTTTGATGGCGTTCCCGCTGACCACGTCCAAGGCTTTGTAGGTTGTGTAAACATACGAGCAGTAGAATTGCGGCAACACCTACTTGAAGAAGTAACAGCAATATCTCATTCACATCTCCAAAATTTTGATTGGAAATTAAAGGTTAGATACCAATATAATAGAAACAGTGTCATATCTAGGGGCTGCACCCCCGCACACCTCCCAAAAAAACGTCCCCCTCCCCCTTCCATTGAAACCCTATGTCAACTTATTTTGCGACCTAGTACCGCCTCACTTAATCAGTGAGCCCCAACTCCACCTTCGCACCCCATCAGGTACACCCCCCCCCCCAATTTCAAGACTGCTAGATACACCACTGATATACCCATATTAATACAGGTTGCATTAATGTGTTAACCATAACTAAATCAGTATTGATGTACAGTTGGCTTTATCTAGTGACAAGATTTCATCGGTTCAAGAGCCGTTAGTATCCGTAGACTTTGACATTAGTTCCGGCGATGAAACGGAAACCGTGTCGTTAGAAATGAACCAAGACGAATTCAAGAAGTTTGTCAATTCACTGGAAGCTGCAAGCAAGGTCGGTATTTGTACAAACATTTGGTACTACACATATCTAACCAGAATTCCTTAAAGGGGGCAGTAGACATGTTGGCATTTTCCCGAGAGTTGTTACATCAAATGGGCCCACCTTGGTCCAGGTTAAGGCAAACAAAAATTAGGTTATGTTCCATGTAAATGTTCTTATGCCAGTTGGCTCTGTTTTCCCTGACAGATTTTACCTTTACACCTTGACAGCTGGGCTAGTTATTTTAAAATTTGTGGATTAGTATAACTTATTGATTAAGGTGCTTGCCTTCTAATCCCAGTGTCCTGGGTTCAATTCTTTTCACGGAAGGACTATTTCTCACGAGGAATAAAAATCAACTCCACTCCCCTAAGCCTCATAAAAGAGGTGTAGTTTATAAAGCATTATTCCATCCTGTTAGTGGCGAGTGTACTTATGGTTGGATGTAAAGGAAATAAATAAATTTATGTTATTAACATATGTCTACAAGAATTACTAATGTATTTTCTATTATTATACTGATATTTTTATATAATTAAATTAAATTAATAACTTCTAAATCAGCTTTATAATCATCCATTACATAATAATATGTACAAGCATAAGTTGTCTTCAGTGTAGCCTTACTACGAATTTGAAACAATGTTGAATTAGTTTAAGATCTAAGAAAATGGCCTTGAATTACATCCCATAATTTGTATAATTATTTACTTATTTGTTCTTTTGTACTTGTTTTCCCCTTCAATAGAATGTTACTGTTCTCTCAGAGAGGGCTCAGTATGCATAAAACATAAAATCACATGAAAAAAAACCACAAAAATATCAAAAAGACAGTAAAATAAAAGAATGACGAAAAAAAAAAAACTGGATCTGGTAGAATAGTTATGTACACTGTCAACTGAAGTGAAAGTATTTTGGAGAGAATGGACTCCAAAATACAATACATCTACTAAAATGAAAATAATATTACAATAAAGAATGACTGGCGCCTGTCTCTCCACATTAATAACTTTCATTTGTTTTAATATTTCCTTTCTACAATACTTGCGCTGCATTATATTCAATCATCTTTTCACTTGTTTTAAGCGTAAGTAGAGACCCAGCATGTTTGCACAGTATATATATAACCCACAACTTCTAACCCTGATTTGAATACAATACATTAAATACAATAGAATTATGCTACATTAATATCACCCTGTTAATAACTGTTTATTTTGTCTTATTTCTTTTCTTGAGCTTCAAAACATGCATTGAATTAGATTCAATGATTTCAATACAATATATAACAAATATGATCATCAACTCCACTGATAATAATATTGCCTTAGTTAATACAGTATGAAGTTATTGGTATTTTTGCTATATAATTCTACATATTATTAATATTTTTATAATTTTATTTATGAGTACCAGTATACTGTAGAAATATTGATTTTTTTTTTCATTTTTATATTGTAGGTTGTATTACAAATGCAGACTTAAGGCTGACTTTCCAGATTTTCTGTAGATGGCATAAGATATTAGTGGCAGATCCACAACATTTATGGTGCAAGTGGCAATTGAGGGGTGAAGGGGTGGAACCTATTGAGAGAGAATGTTTTGGGGTGTCCCTTACATTTTGTGAGGGTTCAGGGAAGCTTTGGAGTTTTAGCCATTTTAATCTCTTACCTAAATGATTTCATATTAATTGGTTAGTGATCGTTTGGCTACTGCTGGGGATTGAGAGTGGGTGGGGTGCACCCTTTGATCCGCTACTTGAATATCCAGCTTATATTGTATTCAATAATCAAGCAGTGACCAAAGAGGAATTGCCAGTCAGGGACATAATGGCAGGAGGCTCATATGACCATTCATGCACACTGTGGTAGCTCCTAAAATTTGGAGGAAGGTGGAGGGGCCAAAAATGTGATGGAGGTCCAATCCAGGGGGTCCTTTATGACCCCTTGGTCACAGCCCTGAAGTGAAGCCCTTTTTTGTTGGGAGGGGGAGGTTGTGGGGGAAAGATTTTATGATTTTTGAAGTTGTGGTCTAAATTGCAAATTTAAGAGAACTGCAATACAACTTTTGGTTTGACCAACAAATTAAAATGTTTGTGTTGTGATATACACATCTAGATGTGTATAAGAGACAGATGCTTGTCTGAAGGGTGGGGGGAAAATCTCCCACCTGACCCTGGCCACTACTGCATGCAGATAGAACAAAGATATATTGGAGATTTTTTTGTTGAAAAATCTGGAGCCAATATTATTGAGACGTAATATAAACTTTAATTTACTTAAATTAATGGAAATCAATAGACATTGTGAAGCAGATTGTTGGTAGATCTAGGAATTTGAAATAGAGGGGGGGCCAGGTACAGACTTTTTCAGATGTAAAGTCTATACCACCTCAACCCCCTCATGGTTGGGGCTGAGGTAAGAAAAATTATGATCATGACACCTCTAGATGGCCAAAAATGGCACTCTCAGACCTAAATCGAATTAACATTTTTCTCTTTTCTCCATTTTTTATATAATTTTATAACATTTAGGTGAGGCCTGGGCCATGTTTTATTTTAGTCCTAATGAGAAAGTGACATTTTAATTGTCAAGAAAACAAAATGTAATGGACCAAATCACATAGTTTCGAAAATATTGTTATTGAGTTGTTTGCCATGAACCATAGGCATGGCTGGTAAAACTGTACTTACAAATAGAACTCCTAATTCATTCAATTTTAAATTTATATCTTTCATCAGATTATGTATATGTTAAAAGGAAACCAGTAGAAGTAAATCATATGTATGTAAAATGTTAAAATAGCATGAATAAATAGGTACTAGTTATAAACACGATTTATTTTTATGAGTGTTATTTGGCAATTATTGCTTTTTCTTGATATAACTTAAGTATATTTATTTCGTTTACGTTTTAAGGTGCGAGGGGAAAACAATTCTCCTGCTTTATAGAGCTGTATTTAATTTTTGACAGATGGTATATATTAATGTTGCATCAACACAGAAATCAAAATGCAAACAACCTCTTACAACAAATATCAGCTTATGCGAGTTTAGTTTATACTTTTTTCAAAAATCTGTATGCAGGCATAAATCGGAATCCACGTAACCAAGGGTTCCACTGAAATGGGAAGTTGCTAAATACAACCACTTCAGCCGAGGGAGGCGTGGCTTGTATAGTGATGTCATGTATAATTAACATGTCGACAAGGACGCGAAGCCCCGCCCACAAAGTAACGAAAACCTTAGACAATATGGCGGCTAAACTTACCGAGCTACCAAGCGGTTTCGGCGAACATTTTCTTTGCTATCAACCTTCTTTAAGAAAGAGAATTCAGGGTAGGCGGTATGTAAATGAATCATATATAGTGTTAATCTGTTTCATGGAACAGACGGGGAAATTGTTGTAAAAGCATCTGTATTTCGCTCCCAAAGGAGAACGAAAAGCCGCATTCAGTCAACCTCGTCGGCAAAGGCCAAGTCACTGATGCGCACTGGTGATGTACGCGATTACACGCTTTAATCCATCGTTTGCACTTATCAATGTTGCGTTTCGGGAATGGGATAAACTTAATTCCTCCTTTTAATCGTTCTGGATAACGATCGTCTGAATTGCAGTCTCCATTGACACCGTTTTACCATATTTTTTTGCAGTTAAAAACGAAATGACGCTCGCTGATTAGTTGGGTTATCTGTCAATCAAATCTCGTCGAGATGTTAATTATACTGTCTACCTGAAAGCTTCACACAAAACACTGTTACCGAGCAGGCAGAGGCTGGGTTTTTTGCTCCTGATACGCCTATGGCGGCGCATATGTCCCGAGTAAGACTTGATAAATGTGTAAAGTGGTACCATGTTCACCTTTTCTTGGTAGTATGGTCCATCATTAATTAATGTCGAAGAATTGAATCCCAAGACGACGGCGTGCATTCAATACTTGAAGTAATATGTATTGTACTCTCTTATGTGATATTAACTTTGGACCTCGTCTCTCTGTGTGTAATAATGGAATTTGCAGTCGAATTTTTCCAAACTAACTTTTTTTTAAAACTAATATTAATTATATTGGTGTCTCGCTTGTCGGTCATCTATAAACACATCGGCACCATCTCCTCCCCACGCAAAGGTTATCCCGGGGCTCGATTTAGGATGATTCGGCCGGAAAGTAACAATCGAGAAACAACAGTACCCGAGGATGAGGATTTAGGAGGGTGTGTTGTGCATGCTCCTAGGCATTGTAAATTTTTCTGCTTCTGCCGCGATGGAGGCAGCCAGAGTGCCCCTCCCCTCTTTCATCACATTATGGTCGCAAATGTTCCGAAAATTGTGCAACCACATGGTCCATTAAAAAGTTTATTAGACAAACTATTAAAAACGCTTTGTTTGCCATCAAAAATAATGCTTGCACGTCTGACTGTCAGGGTCTAGGAATGTGGTCATCATACACTATAGGGCTTTGTTTTAAAGCCTAACGTGTTTTGTGGCGCCATAAATCGTTATGCCTGTTATTTTTTAAATATATATTGTTGACATGAACACATAGTGACGTTTTTTGAATGTGTTTCTTGTGCATTTTCAGCGACAAAGAATAATATAGGCACATCAATGGCCATTTAAAAAAAAAAAAAACACACCTCTGTTGGAATTACAGCTCATAATTTAACGAATTTCATGCCCGTAACAATTAACGGAAAGACGTCGGCATTTGTGATATCCTGTTGTTAGACTAAACCATTAATGACAACAACTGGCATAATATAAGTTTCATGCCAGACAGAGACATCGTAAATGTACCATGTCGTAACTACACATTAGGTTCAACCTCGAAATTTAATTTATTTTAATCGAAAATGTTCGCCGTTTTATGGACTTTGCCTCGACGCACGACTTTTTTTTTCTGTTTCATTACATTACTATTGTAAACCCATTGCACCGGTTGTGCCTGTTCCCACGTTCGCATTATCAGTGGATGAAGCTAGACTGACTTTAAGGACGATATATGGGTCTGCCATTCGGTTTTGTCCTAGGAAAGACGCCGGCCCTATAGTGAAATATGACTGTCTTGAAAGCAACTCATTCAATTTTGTCCGAGAAAAGACGCCGGCCCTTTAGTAACCCTCAAATGAAGTTTGGAACACTTTTAGGGAAAAAGATTGACATTTATGATAGACCTATTTTACTGATGTACAGGCCTTTTAGTACTGAATAAGTATTTTAATCAATATTTAAAAAAAAACAATTGAAGGGTCTGTGCAAAAATGTACGATTTATTCTTGCGTTCGTTTGGCAAGAAAATATAAATAATATTTTCTCAGTCCTAATCTTTAAAAGCTAATAAATTCAATAGATAAATAGTTCCAGCCGGTTTCAGTTTGATGGGTCTGCGCAAGGCGGACCCCAGAACATCATCATCTTCTTGTTACCAGAACTTTACAAGCGTCCGGCGTCGCCAGTTTTCAACGGGAGTGCAGGGTTTCAGCAAGGGCTGTACATTACTGCCGTTACCACTAATATAGGACACGTCGCATTAGGCGCGGTCGGTTAGCGATGTGGTCTTAAGAACCAAAGGTTGAGAGTTTAAATCGCGTGTTGGTATTCAATTTTTCATTTATTTTTATTTATTTCTTTTTTTTTCAAGACATTTTATTTATTTTTTTAAAATTTATTTTTATTACGAACCCATGCCGAAAACCCATTAATAACTTGCACCACTGTGTACTGTTTTTAAGCATGGAGGATATTTTTCCATTATTATTATTATTATTATTATTATTATTATTATTATTATTATTATTATTATTATTATTATTATTATTATTATTATTTAGCATGTTTTAATAGTGTCAATAAAAGCCTCGTCTGAAAGGTGCATATATACGAAGCGTTAAATTCTGAATAGAGTAGCCTCAGTTTAACGCGCGGACCAGTGAGCGGTTGCTCTTGTTTAACTCATCCGAACGGAGAGCAAATCTCAAAGAAAACGTGTAGTACAAACTAGTGATGATGTTTGTTCTTTTACTCCTAATAATGAACCTTTCCGCTAAGCCCCGCCCATTGTATATTGTTGCTAAGTTCCCACAAGTGTTAAAACATACGCAAACACGTGCGTTTGTGAGACAACACGTGTGTTTGTGAGACGCGAGCGTATTCCTAGCGTTGTTCAGATTAGTCAGTTGTTAAGTTTGATTGACACTCCGGAAATGTCTATTCTACATCAAATCTGACTGTTCTCATTTCATCCTCATTTTATATTTTTGAGTAGGCTTATAACGAAAAATGCGGTGCCAAACGCGCTTGAAAAATCTATCACAAAGGTTACAGTTTTATATCGGCACTGCAATCTGTTCAGGCAGTTAGTTCTTAATTCTCGTACAATAAATTAATTATATTTAACTTGTTAATAATGTTTATTGTTATACAATTATCAATTTGTAAATCGACTAGTGTTTAATGTTCTATAATTATCAATGTATAAAAATATTACTAATCAACTTTCCCAAATTGTCCTGGTCTGTTGTGCAATTTTATTAATTTAATGTGTTTTGGGGTTTTTTTGTGTTTTTTTTGGGGGGGGGGGGTTATTTATTTATTTATATATTTATTTATTTATTGGTCTTCTGTTGCATTTTTGTGTCCTCTCATACATTGTTATTCATTTCCCCCAATTTTAATGTTTATCATTTTACTAGCGTCTTCTTTCGTTACTTCGTTTCATTATATTTCAATATTATTCATTCGTAGGCCATTAATACCCGATAAGTTTTTTATTCAAAGTGTATTTTGTGTGTTTTGAATTGTATAGCTTTTTATTGTTTGGTCTCTTTTAGTGTAAACATTTTTAACTGTAATCTGATGTAATTCAGCTGCCAATCAAATACTGAATAAATACTACAATACTAAAATTAAAATTAAAATTAAATTGATTTTGTTTCTGAAAGGATCCATTCTCTCAGCTTTCTCAATTATAGGCTGAGTTAAGTCATTAATTTGTAAAAATTACTCATTGAATTTGTGAAACGCATTTGATTCTGAGGTAAACTTTCAATTATTTAAAATTAAGCAATTCAAAAATTTAAATTTGTTTTCAGGGTCTTTCTTAGCTCAACAGAGACAGTACTGTATAATTTCATGGAAAAATAGAAACTGAATGACTCCAGTAACCAATGTTTGACCTTGTTCCCCAATGGAGTATTTCTGGATCGACCTCTGTTTCACAACCGTTTATGACCAATAACGAATAATAAAACTACGTGTTTTTTCATCATTTATCGATTTATTTCAGGCATTACTCAAGATTTAAAGAACGAAATGCAAATTGTAAATAACAGAAAACAAAAAATAGAAGCTTAAGATTAAAAGAAAATACATATCAACTTGTTAGAATTGCCGTAATAAAAATTAATTCGCCGTTGGACGGCTTTTCAAACTCATTTAGATGTAATAGGTTGGCCCTAAATTTGATTCTTGTGTTTTTTCAGAGAGCGTGATCGAGTCGTCAGTCACTAAAAATAATAAATACAAGACCTATATGTTTTGGCGAATTCTATGGTCCATTTTTTTAGATCTTTACACAAAGACAACCAGCCACATCATACCTATTTTCAGTATCGCATATAACACTCTTACTTAATTTAAATAAAATATAATTAGAAAATGTTATGGAAGAAATTGTAGAATATTCTAAGCTATATATATTGTATTGCCGAATCAATTTAAATTATCTATAATAATCATAAATCATTATTTGTTTCATTAATGTTCATTTAAAAACAACAAAAATATTGTTGCATCATAATACAACGTGTTAATGCCCGGATATAATGAGTAGAGACCTAGACAATTTTCATAATATACAGGTCTCCATCCAATTAAAGGCCACTTTAGTATCCGGGTTTCCATGGTTTTTAGCAGCTTTGGTCCCAATAATAAAATACTTTTGTTAATTTAGGAACACAGAAAAATGGTCCTTAATTGGTGGTTGTCTTTAATTGACGGGGTCTTTAATTACAGGGAGACCTGTATTTATTGTTCAAAGCATTATCAAATGTTTAAGTCTCATTAAGAAAAGTTGTTTCTTGATAATGATTTAAATAAATAAATAATAAAACATGATATTTATCTCTTGTATCATCTTCGTTTACTGTTAATTGGATACCTTTGTTTTGTTTTTTCTGTCGTGTGTTACAGTTATTGTAACTGTGATAACGATAGTTCTACTCTACGTTTAAAGTTAGGCCTATACCGTATAGGCCTACTAATTCCAAATGTCATTTATCACGTATTGGGCGCAACTTGTGACGCTAGGTACGTCATCAATTAGGGCGGTATTTCATGAAGTTGGAATTGCGTGGGTTTAACGCTAATTCTGTTGAGTTGACACCGATTACGTCACCGCCGTTTCTCTGTATACTAAGATAGTACGTGGTATAAGGCGAATAGATAGTTCCTTGACTTCGCTCAGACCAGAGAGTGTTCGACTGTGTACCCTGAAAAAAAATTTAAATTCATTTAAGATATTATAAAGCTGATCACTAATTGAGGGACGTACTCATGAAAAATTACATCACATAACCGTCTCCGGGATTGCTATTTGGGGTGCAAAATTGGGGACAGAGCCGGTTTGATCGTAGCTTCGGTTTTTCATCACTATGGTAAACATATTTAAACAATAACAATATTTTAAACAATTAAAATAATTTTAAAATTAAAAAAAATATTACCGTTTGCTGGGCTAAAGCTAAACTAACTATAGTTTATTAAATTTTGGTTTCAATTTTTCATTGCACCGTATACTTGTACACATAGGATTGCAAAAAAAAAAAACTTCAGAAATTTAAATAAATTTGAAGTGAAATATTGAACCGCTCAAAGTAAAAGAATCACATCATATTATCAATATATTGCAAACTCAAAAATAGATTTCAATGATTTACACGGAAGAAAATTTGTTCGAAAAGACCTGTATGCAGCAACGACTTCATATGTTACAGCAACAATAGGAAATTTAATATTGATAAAATTCTAGAAATTAATGTTTTCTCAATCAATGATACTCAGTGTGATTTCATTTTGTCGGGTTATATGGGAGGCTAGCTTATATGAGAAATATTAAGGGATTGTTGGCGAAGATCACAAGAAGGGCTGGGCAATAGGAGTAGATGTTTCTAAGCTTAATTTTAAGTATGGTGCAGGTACTATCGCCATGGTAATACGCATACTTTGTCAAACTAATCATCTACTCTACAATGAGTACACACTTCTCCCATCCCATATCCGTTCTTTAACTTGTCGTACTAAATGCAATACAAATAATTTTGTCCCACATTCTATTGCTATTTACAACAATTAATATATTTTTTGCTTACCCATAGAGAGAACACCTGGATTATATCAGCAAATCTAATTATTAATTAAATTGTTCAGTTTTATCCAATTTACCTTTCTATTTCAATGAAATATATTGAATTGTGTTTTTTAATTTTTTATTTATATACCGGATTTCCCAATGTGTATAAAGAAAAATGTTTTGATTTTTTTTAATTTTGCTCAGACAAGATGAATGTTTTTCGTTTATTTGTGAGAGGTTTTTTCTCATTCTAATTTTGGATGCGCTAATAATGCCTTAAGAAGTTAACAATTCAGTTTTATCTTTCTGAAATGTTAAAGTTTATTATATTTATACTGCAGTACGTTTTTAAGAACAAACATGCTTTATATATAAAATATTATTCGATTTAATTCGTTAAATTTCGTTAGTCTGGCCCTCAAAAAATACTAAACATTTGACAGTGTATAAAGCTAAACGAACCAAACTGCATTGTGATAACCTATATGAGAACTTGGCTTAAACTGTTTCTTAAACTATGATAACAGAATATCCAATAAGCTGACGTTCAGATTTGACATGAAAAACATTTTTATTTATGCTTATGTATTTAAGAGACGTCATACTACATCATTTCGAAGTCTAGGGTATGAAAAGATGATGAATAACAAATTTGATTTCTTGTTCTAATTTTCAGGAAACCTAAAACATTACAAATATAATTTATAATCTTTTTCAAAGTATATGTTATCAGATGTATGTGGCAGTAGAGCTTTTTAAAAATACATGATGATAAGATAATGATAATATGCAGGCCTACCTGACTTCTTCCATAAATATGGCCGTTAGTTGCGTTTACAGCTAAATAGTAATTATATAACGAATCTCGGTATTCCACTGCAGTGTTGTACGTTGACATATACACCCACGCTGAGAACAAAAAAAAACAAGGAAAATCTTTACTAATTCCAAACTAATTGCTAATTCCGAAGAATCAAATAATCGTCAGCTTCCAAAGACATACATAGAACGAAAGGGTTTTTCTAAGCTTAGCATTTTCTCTCACGAACATCTTTACTTCGATTACTGAAGGCCCTGATGCAAAGAATTGAAAATTGGTATATTATAAAATGCTTCTAAAATTGTAGGAAGTCAAGTTTATAACCCAGATAATATGTATAAATGATAAGCTACAAAAATGTTTAGACAAACTAATGAAGATTTTCCCTATCCATTGTATTCATTAAAGGTAAAGGTAGTACTGAATGTATAGGAGAATGAACTGTGAGCCCATTGCACTAAGCCTCGGTATTGTGTGGTAGGGTGGCCATTCCTTTCCACACCGCCTTTTTTCCTCCCCAGTAGTAAACCACCGGGTACCCATTTATAGGCCTACTCCTTGGTAGAGAGAGACAAAAAAATACCTTGCCCAAGGCCACAAGTGACTTGCACAGCGTTAAATGAAAAACTGGAATTTGTTTAAAGAATTCTATACACACTGCAACTCCCCTACGTAAATTTGTAGTAATCATCGTACGCCGAAGATCTATACAATTTTATCCTTATGGCTATAGGACCTTCAACGAAATTTCATATTTCACGTGTTTGCAGTATGACAAAGACAATAAAGTAAATATTAAAGCAGATATTTCTCCTGATGACGATTGAAGCAAATCAATCGAAACGTCTAGACACTCTCAACAAAAACGACAGTTCTTTTCAGAACCACATCTACGTGTGATAAAGCGTAGACAAAAACCTTCAAACAATAAAAGTTTATCTCACTTTTCTTATTTTGTATCTGTTGATGAACACATTTTCTCGTGCTTACTTTAAATCGATCTTTAAAGGTACTTAAATATACAAAGAAGAAAATAAAATGAATTTCATTTTTACTTAGAATAAAAAAACTTTATTTTTACATTGCTCGAAATTAAATCTAAACAAATGTTCTCGTTCTAACTAAAACTTACTGGTATACAATGTTAGCATGTTAAAATTTTGAATATTAATAATGTTTTGACCGTGCTCAAACAGTTCTTCAAGTATGTTTTATTTGGGACTCTACTCTATAATCAAGCATATTTAGGTTTTACAGTGTTTTTTGAGAGAAAAGTTTTCGTTTTATTATATAACTTCCTTACATCATGTACTAGAATTGAATAGGAATCTTAGGCCAAAGTCATAGCATCATGGATCACTTCTTAGGCGAGTTTGTAGAGGTTGTTCCATTAATACTCTGTCGGTAAAAATATGTATCGAAAACTCAGATCTCAGATATATGAGTTTTCTAGATCTATAAATCATTTATGTATGTAACTAACATAGGTTAACTGAGATCTGTACAATTCAATTAAATATAAGTTTTTTTATATAGATCTAGAAACGTCATATTATGTATGTAATTAACAAAGATCAACTTTATTATCTAGAATTTAATTTTCTAGATTTGAAAAACTGAGATCTGATCAATATATTTTACTTAAATCGGAGATTTCTAGATCTGGAAACAATCAGGCAATATTTCTATTGTGGTGTATTATTCTATTATAATAATTTATTCCGAGAGAGAGGAACTTCGTTTTCTCATCTAGAAAACTCAGATCTATGTAATTATCTGCAATATATGCCTCTACTATTCTACAATAATTATATCTGAGTTTTCTTGATCTAGAAAGCACATCTAGTCATTTAACTTGTACCTGAGAAGTATCTAAGTTTTCTAGACAGATCAATCAGAGTTGATGCTGAATAAATCAGCAAAGATTCGAGTGTTTGTAATTACAATTTATTTATAGGAATGCGAGGTATTTGACTCAGATTTGCCGGCCGGAACGTTCCTGACCTAAACGAAACTAAAGCTGTTTATTATTTCATATTAAATAATAAATTAGGAAACATCGTGGAAGAAGATAATATATTGATTGTATTGTATTTATTATATATTTATTGCACCACTATTCTATATTGTGTTTTTGTAATTAAAGAATAAAAACATTTAAATGTTTTATCACATGTTTTGTTCGGCACTTAAGGACCTACAACTAGGCCTATAGCCTATTCCTTAACCATTTAAAAACAATCAAACATATTCATGCAATATATAACATATATATTATGTGCTATATAGGCCCTATCTAAAAAACGTGAATCAAATTATAAGGTTAGCAACCAAAAATATTGAATAATAGAATTTTTAATTATCTAAGTCTATTTTATTTTAGCTTAGAATCAGCACATTTAATCTATCATAATTTAGTTTGACCCACTTGTTGAAGTTTTGATTTCTTGATTGCTTTAGTATAATTAGACCGTAGTATAATCATATTATATTTACATACCTTAACTTTCTTGATATATAAATATAAACAAATATATATAGGCCTATATATATATTATATATATTATGTCCTTTATTCTAATACTTTATTTACCTTTCTTTGATGATTATAGGACCTTCAATGAAATTTCATATTTCACGTGTTTGCAGTATGACAAAGACAATAAAATAAATATTAAACCAGATATTTCTCCTGATGACGATTGAAGCAAATCAGTCGAAACGTCTAGACAATCTCAACAAAAACGACAGTTGTTTTCAGTTTTGGTTATCCTTATGGTTATTAGGACCTTCAATGAAATTTCATATTTCACGTGTTTGCAGTATGACAAAGACAATAAAATAAATATTAAACCAGATATTTCTCCTGATGACGATTGAAGCAAATCAGTCGAAACGTCTAGACAATCTCAACAAAAACGACAGTTGTTTTCAGTTTTGGTTATCCTTATGGTTATTAGGACCTTCAATGAAATTTCATATTTCACGTGTTTGCAGTATGACAAAGACAATAAAGTAAATATTAAAGCAGATATTTCTCCTGATGACGATTGAAGCAAATCAATCGAAGCGTCTAGACACTCAACAAAAACGACAGAACCACATCTACGTGTGACAAAGCGCAAAAATGTATCATTGATTGTAGACAAAAACCTTCAAACAATAAAAGTTCATCTCACTTTTCTTAATTTTGTATCTGTTGATGAACACATTTTCTCGTGCTTACTTTAAATCGATCTTTAAAAGTACTTAAATATACAAAGAAGAAAATAAAATGTTGAATTTCATTTTTACTTAGAATTAAAAAAAAAACTTTATTTTTACATTGCTCGAAATTAAATCTAAACAAATGTTCTCGTTCTAACTAAAACTTACTGATATACAATGTTAGCATGTTAAAATTTTGAATATTAATAATGTTTTGACCGTGCTCAAACAGTTCTTCAAATATGTCTTATTTGGGACTCTCTACTCTATTATCAAGCATATTTAGGTTTTACAATGTTTTTTGAGAGTAAAGTTTTCATTTCATTTCATTTTCATTTATTTATTAGACACAAAGGTCCTGGGACTTCTAAAGAAGCAATAGCCTCTGTGACTCAATGAGTCAGAAGTCCCAGCAAAACACCAAAAACATCAAAAATATTTACAATATATTAAGTTAAAATTTGTAAAAAGTAACAAAAAAATATAAAAATTATATCTACATCTGAATACTAAAAAGATACGATTTGAACCTCTTTAAAAAAACTTTTAGGTTACAATTTACAGCATCGTCTTTAATTCGGTTTGGAAGGGATGACCAATACACAGGAAATGAATGAATAGATGAATGTTTAAGTGCAACGGTGCGGGCAAATGGATGAATGAAAGTAAGATTATTTGGATGACGAGAATTGATAACTATATTATTGATTGCACTGCAGATGTTATGTTTGTAAAAACATCGAAATACAAAAGAAACTAAAATAGAATTACGCCTGTTTTGTAAAGAGAGCCGTTTTATTATATAACTTCCTTACATCATGTACTAGAATTGAATAGGAATCTTAGGCCAAAGTCACAGCTTCATGGATCAATTCTTAGGCGAGTTTGTAGGGGTTGGTCCATTAATACTCTGTCGGTAAAAATATGTATCGAAAGGGTCCTAGAATAGAGTGACTTAGAAAACTCTGATCTCATAATCGTCTAGAAAACTCAGATCTCATATATCTGAGTTTTCTAGATCTATAAATCTTTTATGTATGTAACTAACATAGGTTAACTAAGATCTGTACAATTCAATTAAAAATTAAATTTTTTTTTATATAGATCTAGAAACGTCATATTATGTATGTAATTAACAAAGATCAACTTTATTATCTGGAATTTAATTTTCTAGATTTGAAAAACTGAGATCTGATCAATATATTTTACTTAAATCGGAGATTTCTAGATCTGGAAACAATCAGGCAATATTTCTATTGTGGTGTATTATTCTATTATAATAATTTATTCCGAGAGAGAGGAACTTCGTATTCTCGATCTAGAAAACTCAGATCTATGTAAATAGCTGCAATATACGCCTCTACTATTCTACATTAATTATATCTGAGTTTTCTTGATCTAGAAAGCACATCTAGTCATTTAACTTGTACCAGAGAAGGATCTAAGTTTTCTAGACAGATCAATCAGGGTTGATGCTGAATAAATCAGCAAAGATTCGAGTGTTTGTAATTACAATTTATTTATAGGAATGCGAGGTATTTCACTCAGATTTGCCAGCCGGAACGTTCCTGACCTAAATGAAACTAAAGCTGTTTATTATTTTATATTAAATAATAAATTAGGAAACATCGTGGAAGAATTTATATATTTTTATTTATTATATTATATATTATATATTATATATTTATTGCACCACTATTTTATATTGTGCTTTTGTAATTAAAGAATAAAAACATTTAAATGTTTTATCACATGTTTTGTTCGGCACTTAAGGACCTACAACTAGGCCTATAGCCTATTCCTTAACCATTTAAAAACAATCAAACATATTCATGCAATATATAACATATATATTATATGCTATATAGGCCCTATCTCAAAACGTGAATAAAATTATAATGTTAGCAACCAAATTTATTGAGTAATCGAATTTTTAATTATCTAAGTCTATTTTATTTTAACTTAGAATCAGCACATTTTGTCTATCATAATTTAGTCTGACCCACTTGTTGAAGTTTTGATTTCTTGATTGCTTTAGTATAATTAGACCGTAGTATAATCATAATATATTTACATACCTTAACTTTCTTGATATATAAATATAAACAAATATATATAGGCCTATATATATTATATATATATTTCATTTCATTCATTTCTTTTATTTCAGACAAGAAGTCCGTAGTGGTTACAGGTATAATAAATAAAAAAGGAAAATGGTCTAAAAACAGACCTAAATTAGTTAAAATAATAGCTCACTCCATTTTCTATATAAAATAGAGCACTTAAATAAATCAAACATAATGAGTCGAACAAGGCTATTACCCGAGTTGATTATTATGTCCTTTATTCTAATACTGTATTTACCTTTCTTTGATGATTATATATATATATATATGAGCTTGACAAAGATTGATAACCGAAAACGTGTGTGTGTATATATATATATATATATACTGTCTCTTATACACATCTAGATGTGTATAAGAGACAGGTGTAGGCCTAGCTTAGATCTTTATATCAATTATGACCGAGAAAGTACGCCAAAAGCGACATTGTTGGACTTATGAAGAAGAATTCGATCTTATTGACATTTGGTGGAAGATAAAATGTACAGACAAAAAGCTACCATTCATGAGCAAACGGCTGTACGAATGCGTGATCTTTGTCACACCGGGATCACAACCGCCGCTCTCGTGAGCGTAGTTGGTCCAGCAAGGTATCTCGACATAATTCGGACCATCGAACGCAATTAGGAGTGTAGCGCTGTTCAATAGTTTATCTACTTATGTCGACAATAACCGATGTGAACCAAGCTAATGTAAATGATAAATTACCGGTGATATATGTGAGCGTCTAGAAGTAAGAGTCAGAATACGTGCAGCTGAATTTTGAAGACGTTGAAGGCGATTTTTATCTGAAGGGTCGCAATGCAGTTATCGCCTAAAATGATTACATTGGAATTAAAATATTCAAATAATTTTACAAAAATATAATTTAACATCACCGGCAGAGTGAAAATTTGTGAAAATTAATGCAATCATCAATACATGATTATTTAATATTAAATAATAATTTAGGAAACATCGTTGAAGAAGATAATATTTATCGATTGTATTGCATTTATTCTATATATTTATTGCACCACTACTATTCTATATTGTGCTTTTTTAAATAAAGAATAAAAACACTTAAATGTTTAATTACATGTTTTGTTCGGCACTTAAGGACCTACAACTATAGCTTATTCATTTATCATTTAAAAACAATCAAACATATTCATACAATATATAACATATATATTATATGTTATATATCTCAAAACATGAATCAAATTATAAGGTTAGCCACCAAAAATATTGAATAATCGAATTTATAATTATCTAAGTCTATTTTATTTTATCTTAGAATCGGCACATTTAATATATCATAATTTAGTCTGACCCACTTGTTGAAGTTTCGATTTTTTATTGCTTTAATATAATTAGACCGTAGTATAATCATATTATATTTACATACCTTAACCTTCTTGATATATAAATATGAACAAATATATATAGGCCTATATATTCTAACACTGTTTACATTTCTTTGATGATGATTATATATATATACATATATATATATATATATATATATATACATATATATACACCGTATATATACACCGTATATATATACTGCGTAATACTAGAACTTCATATAGGGGTTTTATTCAAACATTTGAAGAGAAAACCAAATTATACTTAAAATAACATCGTATACTTACATGCATTACTGTAATTTCTAGTTGAAGTAACTGAGCCATCAGAATTAAAAACCAAGTAACGTGAATAATGAGACATTTTTATTTTACAAGGTTCAGCAGCACAGTTCGTTAACAGGCTTGTGAAGAGTATGTTATCTACGTATCTGAACCTTCTTTCCCCCAATTCCATTGGTAACGGTGGTGACAATAAAGATGTCACTACTAGCGATGATGGTATAGACGTCGAAGTTGTCATTTCTGTCGATAATGCAGACGGTATTGTTGAAATAACCGGCGCACAATATACAGGGAGTAGTAGTATACATATGCACAAATATAAGGAGAACAGTAAGCCTACTGCGTTTGTTAAGAATATCGAGTTCATCTTTGGCGTGGATTAATCGGAGGCTGACGTCCAAGTATAAGACCATGTGTAGCTCACATGGTCCTTTTATAGCTGGCCTAAAACAATTGGTGGTAGAAGTTAACGATGTTATAATTGCGTGTACAACGTGTCATCTCCCAGGGGCGACGTCATTCTTAGCCGACGTGTCCCTCGCGAAGGTTATAAATTTCCAACAATCGTTACGTAGAAAGTTTATAGCTTGTGAATTTTTTATCAACTAGATCCTAATGTTAAGACATTCTAAGTGACTTCTAACAAGAAATAGTTAACCACAAAGAAACTCACCTGTTGTTGGGATGCATTGATTTACGACCAATGTTTATAGCATGGACCCTGAGCCTATATTAGCCTACTATCTTAATTCAACAAAAAAAATTCTAATAAAATTATCAATAAAGTGTTGGTTAAAAAATAGTTTTGAATGAATGAAAGTGCTGAAAAATAAGTGATGAAATAGAACGATGATTGCTTAACGTCCATCCATACTTTTATAAATTAATTTAGATCTCAGCTTTTTTTTTTAAATATTTCTTTTCAAAACGGATTAGTTTAACTTGACAACTGCTTATGTCGGTAGCTCCTTTTTGTATTAAATGAAACAGCTCCGAAAATACCAGGATGAGGTCCGGCGGGTGATAGTTCACTGTTTCCTGGTTTTTACCAACAGTATAGTTTGCAGTATTTAATTGTTACTTAAGGTAGATAAGAAGCGTAGCTTAAAGTAGTTAAAGTCTGCCCTGGGTACGGCACTAAACTCTGTCCGGTCGAGCCTTCGGCGACTAAACCGACAACCCCCACTCAGTTGTGTGTCTTAGTGGCTGGCTGCATGCTGAGGAGAGGGTGTCATGGTCACCCAGCAGTAATACAAACCAACAGCTCAACAAAGGGCGGATAAGATCGGAGTCAACGGCTAATCATAACTTGTTTAAGCATGGAGGCATTATAAACTGAAAATAACAGGGAGTGTTCTGTATGAATGCAATTTTTGTGAAAGTTTAACCAAGTTGTTACAAGGAAGAAATTATTAAGTGTTGGTGACGATCCAAATTCGGGGGTGAGCTTGAGGATGATTTCAATTTTAAGGTCCTGTGTGTTTCTTTTGTTCAAAATATCTCAGAAACAGCTGCACAGATCTAAAATGGCAGTTACAGGAATTGTTAAGTATGACCCAATGATGAGGTGATTAAATTTTGGTGACCATCCGGCGTAGGGTGTGCATATGAGGACTATTCAAAGAATGACGCCCCCGACCAGAAAAACCAATCAACTGATCTGAATGAAACTTTCTTGGAAGTTTAACCAAGTTACAAGGAAGAAAATATGAAGTGTTAGTGACGATCCAAATTCGTGGTGTGCATTTGAGAGCCATTATGTCCCAGACCTGAATATCTCGAAAATGGATCAATGGATGAAAATGGCAATTGGCAGAATACTTTTGCCATGTTTTAATAAAAAAAAAATGTTTCAATTTTTGTCACTATCCGAAGGAGGGTGTGGATATGAGGACCATTTAAAAGAATAAGTTTACTGTATATAGTAGGCAAATAATAATAGCAGTGTGATTTATATCTACTAACTTTTTAGTTTTTGGGAACTTATTGGTAATATTTTTAATGCATCTTTATATTTAAACATGTGACGCTATGAACAATTGTCTATTTGCATAATATTTCCATTTCAACACCAATACCTGGTGTATTTTGTCAGCTATAAAAGTAAAATATTAACCAGAAGACGTAAGGACAGGTATACGTCTAATACAAAATGCATTTCCGGTTGGTTGGTTGGTTGGTTGGTGTGCTGTTTTTAAGTAGGTGGGTTGTCACATTTTTTTTTCTACAATTCGTAGCTGAATATAATATTAATTGCTCTCATTTTAGAAATATAAATCAACGGAATACTAATTTGTTTAGAGATTGTATTCAGGAAGTTAATTGGGATAATGTCACGTTATCTGATGATCAAAATACTGTTTACAACAATTTTGAAACTTCCTTAAAAACTGTATATAACCATTGCTTTCCCCTTCAGCATTAATCTAGAATATAAAATTAAACCATTGATCGCTAAAGGTTTATTAAATTCCATTAGGCATAAACACAAACTATATACCGGATTCTTAAATAATTCAACGGCTAAAAGTGAGAAAATATATAGGCCTACATAAGTTTTAAAAATATCCTAAAAGGTTATTCGAAGTTCCAATTCTGATTGTTTTAAAAATAAATTTCAACAAATTACAAATGATATAAAAAGCAAAAAGGACATGGAATATTATAAATTCACTACTCAATAAGAGTAACACTCTAAAATCTCCAAATAGTATTAATTGGAATGGTCAATGTCAAATGACCCAATTGTGATTGCAAATTGTTTTAACGATTTTTTTTGTTGAAGTTGGTCCTACCTTTGCAAGCAAAATTGATAATACCAATCCTAATTCTAGTTTTAAAGATTAATAATCTTTATTAAGATAATATCTTCCAGGTCATGTAATTAACTCATGTTTTTAAGTCCCGTTTATGAATCTGAGTTGGTTAAGGTTATTATGTCATTTAAAGATAAGGCACCGGGCAATGACAAATTTAATACTCGTGTCATTAAACGTGTGTAATTTTATTTCTAAACCCTTACCGTAAATGCTCGAATAAGCGCCGCACCAAACCTGATTATTTTCGCTAAACGCCGCTCTCGAATACGCGCCGCGGTGCTTAATCGAGGGTCTATATCACCCCAGTGGCTGTCTCTTATACACATCTAGATGTGTATAAGAGACAGGCAGTAATACAAAACTAAATGAAAGTACTGCCCTATGCTCTTTCATATATCAAATTAACATTGATTAAGATTCATATACTATTAAATGTCTTTTTGTGTTTTACTTTTGGTAGTATGCATGATATAAATGATCTTTTATAGTTAAGTTCAAAGAAATTGAATTACTATACTAGTGGTCCATTGTTGATAGTAATCCCTGTCTCTTATACACATCTAGATGTGTATAAGAGACAGACCTATGATAGGTCTACCAGTACGAGACGAATACGTGAATTAGATACATGCCACGCAAATGCTTTTTTTATAAGCACCGCATTCGAATAAGCGCCGCTCTTGAATAAGCACCGCACCGAAGCCTCCAAAAATGTTATAAGCGCCGCGGTGCTTATTTGAGCATTTACGGTATGATATTTTTAATATTTCAAACTCTCAACGAACTTAAACAAGCTAAAGTCATTCCTGTTTACAAAGCTGGACTAAATCTGAAATAATTACGGTATCGTATCGGCCTTGGTAGATTTAACAAACCACATTGCTGATGAATTTCAAACACGACCGTCGGCAGATGAAATCAACTCCGCTCCCCGTGAGCGTTAAACGACGCAACGCCGTCTGGTGATTGTCGGTGGCAGTCTGAACGGATTGTCATTAAAAACCATCCGTTGCGTGCGCATCGTGGCGTTGCGTTCCTCTTTATAGGATCGCGTCGGCCGACGACCGTCGGACGCAGTCACTAGTGGCCGGCAGCATTATGATTTGTTTTTCCCCATACAGTTAAGGCAGAATTGTTAGAGGGCGCTATTTTAGGTCAGATAGGTGAATATAGGCCTACATGAATACGCATGTAAATCTGTGAAAACTATTTTTTTACTTCCATCTGTTTTTTATCGTTTTAATAGAGCTACAGTATTTATTTTTTTTCAATTGGGTAGACATCCTTTAATAAACAATACGTTAGTCAGTGTATAGAATATCGACAGTTTTGGTACAATTAATGTTTATATATGCTTGCAAATTATACCTTTTACTTTTATTCATATTGCATATGAACGAAATGTTTGTGAAAAATCAACATTAAAACAATACATAGAATTGTCCGAGCATTTTTAAACTTTATCCTTCAGAATAAGATAGCAGTTAGTGTGTATGCAACAGTATATCTACTACTACTCAAATAACGGACCAGATTCAACGCTGCTGTGTATACTTTCAAAGACCATAGGCATAGGGATATTATTATTATAATAATAATCCATTAATGTTCACTGTGTTGACTACACTAGACCGACTACCCAGATATTTTTGATACCCTAACCATATACGCCGTAGCTTTCATATTCTTTCATCCATACGCAGCGACCACTGCTTTCGCAACTCCAAGGGAGAAGTCAAGTGTGCATTATTCATGTTATCAGTCAGGGGCGGATTTAGGGGGAGCCTGCGACCCCCCACCCCTTATATCACAAAAAAAAATTGAGATAATTGAATGGATACACAATTCCATAGAAAGGTTGATTATATGTCACATCGCGCAATGCATAGCTACAAAGACAGTTCAAGCAGATGCACCAGCATGGAAACCTTTGTGCAATCAGTCACTCTCTATCGAGGTGCTGTCAGACAACCCCATGCACAGTGACCACAGTACACTGATATGTGTGCACATCTCCATTGACGACACCCCTTCAGTAGACTTACTCTTTTAATAAAGTAAAGTTTTTGTGTAGACAACATTTGACACTTTTGACGTGTAAGTTTTGCTTCCTTATTGTTTTCAAGTACAGTACCTGGTTTAATCATGTGTATACGTTTACCAGATATACTGTATGAAATTGTATAATCCTGTCTCTAATTGACATGAAACAAAGTATAGGCCTACATAAACCTAGGGCCTAGGCCTATTTCCAGTGGCGGATTTAGGACGCGTGGCGAGTAAGGGGCGTACGCCCCCCCCCCTATTTTTTGCAAAAGAAAAAATTACACCCACAGTGTTTAAGTCTTCTTTTCCTACCAAAAACACCCTAGGCGAGTGCTATTCATAAATCCACTTGGTGAGAAATAGAACACTTGTAATTTACTCAATGTTAATATACAGTAGCGGATTTTGTTGTTTGACGAATTTTTTAACGGATTTTAGATATTAGTTTTCCTTTTTGCTGATTTTGTAATGTTTATGCTCAATGTTGCTGAGAAACTTCATCATGTTTTCTAGAAGTACCTTGGCTGGTCATCCATCTTTACTTTGGCGCCCCCCCCCCTTTTTGCTAAATCCTGTATCTGCCCCTGTCAGTTCACATAAATTACTTTAAATAGCGCCATCTAGAATTTCTGCCTTAACTGTATTGGGGATAAATAATGATGCCCGGCTTAATAGGCCTACAAGTGTTTTTTGATCTTAAACCTAGGACTACGAATGTTTAGACCAGCCTGAATATGATTATAATGACATCACATCATCACCATATATAGGTACAGTATGACTATATGTGCGTGTAAAAAGTACGACAGTATAATATTTTATAGTCCAGGCAGAGGTTAACAATGGTGTGATCCTTTTCTTCTGAAAATAAAGGCCGGTTCACAGAATCCCCTCCCAGTCCACCAATTCGGGCTGGGTGCTGCCGAATTCACTATCGATTGTCACTATTGAATTGTACATAAAGAGGCTCTCAAATTTAAAGAAAGCACAAATCCCTGTATTCAACCAGGTCAGAATTAGACAATACATCTAAGTTTGTGTCCTTATTGTTTACTTTTTTTTCATTTCCGGAAGAGTTCCAACCATTGGCAGTCTGTATTCATACGTTTCTTATTTAGCAGTGTAGCAGTGTCTAACATGGAGTGTTTACGACAAGCTTGGCAAATCCGTCGGTTTTTAATCCTATTCCTCACTCCCGTCATATTTTCTCCCATTCCAGTATGGATTCAGAGTTCGGTAAGTAGCTTAATGCTTACAAGTATTTGTAACCAAATCATATAGAAAAATTATGCGTGTACAACCTAAAGCCTTTGAAATGGTTTACTTGCCTACAGGGCCTACAACGTCGAATATTAATAGAGACAACCAGTGGCGGATCTAGGGTGGTGGGGGTGAATAATATTACATATATTACATATATATTTGTTACATATATGTTTTTATTTATTACTTAGGAGGCCTATACAGCCTATGTAATAGTGATCATGGCAGTATATTGGTGTACAGAAGCAATGCCCCTAGCTGCCACAGCCTTCATTCCGATAGTATTATTCCCAGTGTTCGGCGTGCTTCCATCAAGTACTGTGTGCGCCCAATATCTGAAAGACCTGAATTTTCTATTTGTCGGAGGTCTGCTGGTCGCTGTCGCAATTGAAGATACAAACCTCCACAAAAGAATAGCCCTGAGAGTTCTGCTGTTCTTGGGAGCTAAGCCAAAATGGTAAGTAGGGTGGCTTAACCATGATAGATCATGGGATCTTGACGTATAAGCAAGTCCCAGGTAGGCAAAGACCTATTAATCTAACAATAAAATCAGTGCCGTAGTGCGTATTCTAATTGCATTTTAATTGTAATTTTAAGAAGCGAGACGTTTAACTCTACGCAGAGGGGGTGCCAGTAGATTTGCCCAATTTGGCGGAGGGGCACGGGCGAGATTCCTAAAGGGGTCCTAGCCAGCTGTCGCGGAGAACCACTCTGGCGGGTCTAGGGGAGTTTCACGAGCTTCTTCACTTGCGCCATCACTGGCACTGAGCACACTACATCGGCGTCGGCAGGCGTGCGCATAAAGCCTGGTTTCTTTAAAATCGCTACAGGACGTGTCTTCAGTGCAGTCATATTTACTGCGTAGCAGTTAAGGCGCAATCGGGGAGGCCCTCCGATTCGACTGACCGATCAGCATCACCAAAAGCTGTCGGCGATATTGTTTAGCGATTGTATGGAAAACAAGCTTACGAAAACCGCGACGTGGCGATGCGTCTGTGTTCGACGAATTTCTTCAACGCACAGTGCGCCGCCCGGACTAATTTGTCAGCCGACCTCCAGCTGAGACAGTGTACGTCAGGCGAGCAGACATTCAGCGATTCGAGCGCATAAAGACAGCCACCATCACTCTATGTATGAAATTACTAGGCTTTATGTATTGCGCGCTAAAGTTATACGGTTCACCCTCTAATTTGAGACCAGCTTTGGGACCTAAAAATGTGGGGTGGTCTCGGATTTGGTCTTCAATTAGAGGGCTTTGTGTTAAAAGTTTGAAGATTGTTATAAAGTGGTCTCGAATTAGAGTGGTCTCTAATTGGAGGTGCACTGTAAATTGTTTCATAACGTTAAAAAATATAACATTTGAATACAGTACTAGTAATTGCTATTGGATATAATGTGCTTGTTACAGGCTGATGTTTGGATTTATGTTGACAACTGCAATTTTATCAATGTGGATTAGTAATACTGCAACCACCGCCATGATGGTACCGATAGTTCAAGCCGTTATCAATCAAATCGAATCAAAGGTAGGCATAAAGTGTTCAAAGTGTCGTCGTTTCAATAACTCAACATTCTCGCGTGCGATGACCTGCACGTCTACAACTAAATCACGTCATTTTATAACTTAGTTTCCATAAAATCGCTACAGTATCTTCGTAACTATTGTTGCACTGCGAAGCTGTCCCATGAAATCGGTGAGGCTTTCCGATTCGACAGACCATCAGCGTCCCCGAAAGTTATCGGCAATAGCGCGTAGCGATTTTATGGACATCAAGCTTGACGACACACGAGTACGAAAGCAATCAGTGGTTGCTCAGTGAGGGATCACTGATTGCCACACATGAGCAGATCCCCAAAGGCGCACCTAACATTATACAAATTTAAAAAACGAATGCTACTACTACAGCAAGCAGCTTTTAATTTTAGCTGAACTCATTTTCAAATTTTATAAAATGATATCTCACTGGGTTTGGTTGTTCTAGGATGATGATGTGGAAAAAATGGAATTGGAAGATCTAAATAATGATGACGAAGATAAACGTCAAAGGTCAGTGCAAATAATAGCCGTTCTTTTCTTCTATCGTAAATCCAGCGGGTAGGCCTACATACCGTTATAATATAACTTCTACACGGGTACCGCTACAGTAAACGAGGGAAGCATGAAGACATTATCTGAAAGGTGGTGCATTTGAGTTAAGCTACATCCATATCTTATCCGAACCGAAATCGGCGGACCGCGTTTCCGATGCGCTGAACGCCAGCGTCCCTATTCTTACCCACTAATTTGATTTTCTGATCGGTTCAGTAAAGTTGGGCATCACTGCATCCGACGGTCGCCGGCCGACGCGAATCTATGGAGAACGAAACGACGCGCGCGCAACGGAACGGATCGTTTATGACGATCCGTTCAGACTGCCACTGACAATTAGCAGACGGCGTCGCGTCGTCTAACGATCACAGAGGCTGAGTTGGATTCGTCGGCCGACGTAGTCAATGCCGGGCTTTAGCCTTCCTATCAGAAAATTCGGATTCGGTGTGAATGCAGATTGAAGCCTCATTTACACGATTACGACGCGACAACGACACGATACACAGATGCGCGCAGTTTTGAAGAATACAAAAACTACGTGATTTGTTGTCGTAATCGTGTCTAATGTAAATGTGGCTTTAGACATATATTTGATTAACAGATAAAATTAGGAAAAATAATTGCGATCAGAAGGCAAAAATTATATAATTTCAATAGTGCCTTCGAGATCTAGTGTCCTAACCTTTTTAACACTGTACCATTACATTCGCTCTAGTTCCTCCATTTAATCTTCATTGTATAGAAACAGTATGTATAAGCGTCTGTGTGATCATTTTAAATTGATATTGTGTTGTGCCTTACAAACAATGACTGTTTCTGTTTCCATCGACGAAAATGTTATAAAACGGACGAAATGTTCCTAAACTTTAATGTTCAAATTATGTCTTAATCGACCAAAATCTCATAGATGAAGTCGGTGCTTCTTCTTAGTGATTCACTATAACATGCAGAATTGATAGCAAACTATGAATGTTACCGACAGTCCGACTATAGGCTTAAAATAACAATATTCGTGGAAATATGCCTATTATTATTAACGATTTGTCCCACATGACAAAAACGATTCTTCCCCCTTTAAAATCGGAATAATCATTTATCGTGGTTCGTAAATACTCCTACACAGCATTGTTTAAGTTTTCCTTGAAAAACAGATTCAAGGAATGAAACAAACCTCTCAAGAGGACGATATACTTACAACAACGACCAATGAGATTTATGTTTGTGCCCACTTGACCAATCAGGTCCATGCGCACTAGTGACCAATAAAATCCAGATCCTCTTTAGAATGATTTTGATTCTGGTGAGCTCATAATTGATGTTTGACGGTTGAAAAAAATGACATGTTCTCATTCAGACAAATTGTTATTGTTTTTTTATGGTCAATGGGTTTATGGATATTAATATAGAGGTCATATTTTGCATATATATATTTATATTTATAGATAGATA
>NW_022697064.1:90114-108269 GCF_011630105.1 Anneissia japonica
CAAGACTTCTAGATAAGCCACTGCTGATGGTTTGTTTACAAACACACATGAAGCTTTATCTTTTAATATATTTTTTCCAGTTTCGCAGAGAAAGCAGTTCTGGCCCACTTTGTTGTTCTCATGCTTTTATGGTTAACACGTGATCCTAAATTCATTTCTGGTTGGTCAGTTTTGTTTAAAGATAAGTAAGTTGACCTATATTTATTTTATAATCTCTCATGTTTTTCTGGACCTTCACCCATAAACAGCGATAACCTAGTTTGTGCAGCAAACAAGTAGGAAAAAAATTAAATAAGAAATTTAAAAAAAACCAACATTTTTTTAATTGATTTTTGGTATTATCAAAGTATCTTTGTGTATAATATGTGTGTCTTTCAAACCCAATAGAGATGCGATCTTACCAAGACATTATATAATTATATGTAAATTTTCTTGTAAAATTTCTTCAAAATCATTATTCTTTCGTAACAATACAAAACGGATATCTTTTTTTCTTTCTATCTTTCTTCCATTGGCTGGGTCCAGTAGGACCCAGCCAATAATATAGATTTTAAACTTAATCGTAATGGGCCTTCCGCTAAGCCCCACCCCTGGGATATTGTTGCTAAAGGCCAACTCAGACAGCGTCGGCCGACGCAGCCCGACGCGATTTGTTGTCGCGTCGGGTCTGTGTGAGTTCAAAGCAGACGCGATGGTGTCGGGGGTAGTCGCGTAGTAGAATATTAAACATGTTTAATATTTCTCACGACGGCTTAAGACTGTCCCCGACGATAAATCGGGTCGGGCTGCGTTGGCCGACGCTGTCTGAGTTGCCCTTAAGATCCCACAAAAAGATAGCGTAAAATGTACCTATACACGTGCGTTTGTAGGACAAGAAGATAGCGTAAAATGTACCTATACACGTGCGTTTGTAGGACAAGTACACGTGTGCTTGTTAGACACGCGTGTATTTCTAGAATTAATCTCATTGGTCAGCTGTTCGGTTTGATTGGCACTCTGGAAAGGTCAATTAAGAGGAGCAATCTAACCAAATTGAATTTTGTTTAATTTTAATTAATTTTTCTTATTTTAAATTCAATTATTATGTAATGTTATCGTACTTGAAGGTATGTTACGGATTCCACTTGTGCGATGTTCATCGCCATTAGCCTGTTCATGTTCCCGCTTGAAGCACCGACGTGGACTTGCCGCAATCCAGCAGACGGTAAATTTGAAAATTATCATTATCTATCGATATCAATCATTCATTGAATCAGTTAATCGGATAGTCACTCAATAATTCTATCGATCGATGAATCGATCGGTCGAACGATCGATTAATAGGTCGATCGGTCAATCAATCGATAAATAGTTCAACCGATCGATCAATTAATCACGATAATATCGATTGTCTTTGTACTTTTCTCTTGAGCTTTGTCATTTGATTGTATTTTATTGTATGTGTTGCTGGAACCTGGTGGATAACAATGCTCCAGGTTACCCAGGTTAAAGTATAAATAAATAAAATAAACAAAAACATTTTAATTTGCATAATAAAGAATCCAGCACATCATTCGAGACGGGTAGGGGATATCCCGGTGTACTGGTACAGACAGCCCCTGTAGTGGGGCGAAGAAGTCATTGATCGAGTTCCTAGTCCACATAATCAAGCGCCCTGAGCATCTTATTTGATGAACGCGGCGCTATATAAAACTACCGTAAATGCTCGAATAAGCGCCGCTCTCGAATAAACGCCGCACCAAACGTTATTTTTTTTTTCGTTAAGCGCCGCTCTAGAATAAGCGCCGCGGCGATTAATCGAGAGAAACACTATGAGAAATTTTAAATAAAAAAAGATACAGTGTTAAAATATAACACAATGGTGAGACAAGTATTTCTTTACAAACGTTTATTTACGATGATATACCGGTAACCTATGATAGGTCTACCGAACTACGGTTCAATGGGTTTGGACGAACCCCCATCTGTGAAAAAACGTAACAAAATACAACTTGGTCCGGCTTACAAAAGGCATGCTAACCTAACTAGGCATAGGTTGGAAGATTAGACAAACTAGGCCTAGCCCAACTAGTTTTTCAATTAAATAAATTATATACACTGTTTTTGGTTCGCCATCTTAATAATTTATGTACGAAAGCGTGTTCTTCATGCCTATCGGTTCATCGATCCATGGAAGAAAGACTACATATCTAACTACTCAATGTTGTTGGAATATAATAATATATTGTCTGTCTTCGATTTTTTTCCCTGTATGATAGGCCTAAAGAATGAGATAAAATTACCTGACCTTTTTTCAAGAGTGGGAAAACTTTGAATTTTGAAGAATTAACTAAAGGTCATTAAAAGACTCCTCAGAAGTCGGGAAAGCTGGTTTCCGGCCAACTAGGAATCAAAATTTTCCCGGGTGAGGACCCCCGACCCTCCTTTCATTTTGGGTTTTTTTTTGGAAACATTTTCAACCCCCCTATTTTAAATCCTGGATCCGCCCCTGCTATTAATCATTATTAGTAGCCCTACCGCTTATATTTCTAAATTTACTAGACGACTTCGAATGTTGTTTTAAATGAGCTATCATTGTTTTTTAATCGAACATTTTTTCACATTTTTAAGAAAACAGCTGCTTTCGTTTTACAGTTGGCAACTTACATGTCCTCAAATATTTCATCCATTCTCAGAATAATCGTCCTCAGAGAGTGATTTGCCGCTGGGTGTGTTTTATTTTGTCAAAATTTCAAATTGCGTGTTTTTTCTGTTCTACTGAACCTAAATCGCACATTGATCAATATATAACCCTTAAGGGCAATAGGCTTAATTCAGCAAGGAATGTCTAAGATATGTAAAAATAGCATGAACCTGACATTAAAAGATAATAAAGGTCGCTTTGTATTAGAATGTTCAGGTGTTCTGGTAAAATGACCTGGTCCATAAATTATTGCATCAACATGCCAGCTGTTTTTTACAACTTTAGGAGAAATTTTAGGATAAACCTTTTTATTTTCAAAAAGCACGAATTGCCAGCTCCATGTTTCAATGTTTTGCTTATTTTTTGCTTGTTTTTATTGCTTCATTTATTTTTTAAGTGCTTAAATATGCATTTCTCTTGGAAACGAAAACAAAATCATAAAAAAATAATTTCGAAACTAGCTTGCTCATTTTGTAGTAAATACAAATTATTAACTTGAGCATAAACATTATTGAATAAAAAAATGTGTATCCTGATTTTTATACTGAATAATGATAATAAAAATAATACAAGTGCTGTTAGTGTTTCTATAATGTTTCGCTGTAAAATTGTGGGTAAACATTGTTTAAATACATTAATTTCTACGTTAAAGATGATCAATTGTATGCTACTTCGGAAATGAGCAAGTTGATTTTAAAATGATTTTTATGATTTTTTTTTCTTTTTCTTTCTTTCTTTTTGTATTTTGTATGAGACAATATACATGGGAGTTGTGTTTAATAATGTTTATATTTATTATTTATATGTATATTCTTTTAAGCAGTTGACTGTGACGTTTAAGCCAAGCACACATTGCGGCCCACGATTCTATCTCCGCTCTCTATTGACGACGCAATGCCGTCTACTGATTATCGGTTGTAAACGGATCGTCGTTGTGAAAGATAGGTCGCGCGCCCATCGTTGTTACGTTGTGGCTTAAAGCAGGACACTCAGTACATCGTACGACCGTCGGTCGACGAATTAAAGCTTCGCCTCAAATTGCCGTCGGGCGCACTGAGCGCCTGACTTTATGGAATATTGTGTCGAAGACTGTCGGTCGACGATGTGCCCCGACTTTTTGTCTTATTTCAGCGTCCCATGTAAAGTATTTTAGCGACTTAATTATCCCTCACAAAAGCGCCCTTTAGGGACTATTTTGTAATACACGTGAATAATCGATACCATTCAATTACTATATGTCGATTTTTGTGTCGTTTTATAGAATCCTCTTCTAATTCGGATTGCGGATCCATCTTGACATGGGCTGCCGTACATCAGAAGATGGCATGGAATGTAATAATTCTGCTGGGCGGAGGATTCGCAATGGCGGAGGCTTGCAAGGTACTGCATTCTATTTCTCGGTCAAAATTAATCTTAATCTGGAAAATCGGATATTTAATGGCGAATTAAAGTGAAATGATATTATAAACTACTTAGCAATCTAATATGAGGCTTTTGAGGTTTTAAGAATTTATAAAAAAATATTTTACGGTAAGCCAGAGCTTGGAACTTTAACTCGTACATTCAACTTTACGTGCTTTACGTGTGGCCGAGGTTGTGTAGGTTTTTAATTCGAGCAGTACTATTTAATTATGACGTCACTTTAACGATAACAAGGCCAAGGCGTATCTGCGTGCAAGTTCACTTGAGTAGGAGTAGCCAATGTCCGATCTTGGGCGGAGAATTTCCGTTTTTCCAAATCTTAGCTACACCTACTGTTCTTCCCACCCACGCATTATTAATACGGTCTTACTTTATTATATGCGGTACGCGTATATCTAAAATTATATTTATATGTATATTCTTTTAAGCAGTTGACTGTGACGTTTAAGCCAAGCACACATTGCGGCCCACGAGGAGGATGCTGCATTTTCGGCCATTATACACTTTATGGAGTGGCTGCTCTAGTTTTAAGTCATCAATTCATGATCCTATTCATCATAAGTCACTTAATTTTTCTAATTTACTCATTGCACACCCACCAATCGGATTCACTTTATCGGATAATCGGATTCATAATATCGGAATAAATTTCATTTTAATATTCAAAATACAATACAGTATTACCAATTAAATACAGTTGTAACTACTACCTATGTGTATAAGAGACAGTTGTACGCGCGCACGCCTGACCATGGACGGACATATTGGAAAAGCTAATTTTATTTATTTATTTATTTTTTGTAGTAATTTGCGATTTTGCCAAACTTCCTATTATCAATTTCATCAATTAAGTCCGAGAGAGGGTTAAGGGACTCAAAATGATTTCACTGTTAGATTTTCTTGCGGTCAGAGTCCGCTCCTCTTCTTCACCCATACCGTCAATAAAGTGCACCCTCTCTAATGAGATTACTTTTTGTACTTCGCATCTCGCACAATGCGGTCGTTCGGTTAGGCTGAGATATGTTTGTTTAAGTGTCAAAATCTCAGTCAGAATCAGTTTTTTAACAAATTTGAAATAATTCCTATGAAATATTATATTTCACAAGTGTCAATCTAGCAACGGAAAATATCATGTCGGCCGTTTTTATGTGTGATAACAGAACCTAAAATCGAGGTAAGGCTAGGCCTAGCCAGCAGCGTTGGATAGGCTAATGTTTTCGGCGCCTACGATATTTCTTCTCACGACCTATCGCAAAAAGAACATGAAAAATTCATCCGCATTTATTTTTTGTGTGGAACACAAAAAATCAAATTTCAGTCTTATTTTACATTTTTTTCATTCTTAGGAATGTCTAAATTCAGTTAAACTAGCAATTCCGTATTATATTTATAAATCTTTATAACATTATACAAAAATCAGATTTTTCTTAAAAATTGAAATTTTGCCGGGAATGGGGCTTTAATATTCAAAATACAATACAGTATTACCAATTAAATGCAGTTGTAACTACTACCTGAATATACTTGACAATTCGCAGACTATACGGTACAATCAGCCACTCACAATTATAATATGATTTTCCAATTACTGAGAAGACCTGTATACTCCTAATTTAAATTGTTTAAATAAAGTTTAAGTATTACCCGACCCCCCGACTGATTAACCCTTGACCTTAACGTGTGGATATCACATTATCATCGAATATTAAGCCGAGGCCTACATGCTAACCTTATATTTTATGAGGGCGACCGCCCGGCCGAGTTGATCATTATAACATCTTCAGTGGTCTATATTTAGCAGCTGACTCTTTAGGGGCTAGACGAATAGGCCTACTGGGGTTTATGAGGTCCTCGAAAAAAGTCGTGCTATTTGCTCAATTTCAAGTCTTGATTTCATGTCTGCCCCGACAAGACTCAATAGCCCTCATTAAAACCTTTACCCAACTCCTTTCAATCAATCTCGTGTAAAATTAACATAAATGCTACACAAAACATTACTCCTAGTTTTTTTCCGAATTCCTCGTAAGTTCGGGTTGACAAGTAACATTGGTCTTGGAATGGCTTTTATTCATGTTGAATTATAATTTCTAACCAAAGCTTGTTTTTAACTTGATCTTATATTGATATTGTTATCGTATTATTGTTGTAATTATCATTATTAGCACCTCCACTCTATTGTGGAAAATTAATATATGCTACACTCAACAGGGAGGCAGCATTTCCCGCAGTTTTTTTTCTTCTGAATTCCTCCTAAGTTCAGGTTGATAAGTAGGCCCTACCCTTGGTTTTGGAATGGCTTACTAATGTTGTGAATTCTGTTCAAGTAATTCAAAGCCTACCAAAATGTATATTAATATTCTTATCTTTGTCGATTTTATTGTCATTATCATCACTTTCGCCATTATCATCACTCACCATCACCACCACCATCATCATTTCATTTCTACGATTAGTGGTTATCGAGATATGGATAACCCATATTTAGGGTCAAATGTTGAAATGATGGTTCCGGTCATTTTTGGTGCAACTTTTCCATTAGATTGTGAACATCATTCACGTAAATCTAAACTTTAATCCTCAAATGCACCGCAATGTTATGCGGCTATGCCTGCCGACATCACTTATGTTGAGAGAGCGCAACGCAACCGATGCTCTATCAGCTCCCATCAATGGCAAATATACCGATAGGGGATCCAATAACTTCAAAAAGTTCGGGTGTTGGGAGGCGGGGTGAGGGGTTTCAACCAAGAGCAAAACAGAGTCCCAGAATAAACCTCTGGCGGGATTGATGGGGAGGGATTTTATTGTTAGGTGTAAAAGTGTGCTTTTAAACTAATTTGCAATTATAATAACTTTGTTCGGGCCGGCAAACTAATACGTTTTGGCTCAACGACCTCGTCTTGGCGGCGGACGACAAAAAAGTACAGTATAATGCTTGTCCACTGGGGGAAATCCCTCGGACTTACCGTACGCTGCAGTCGCCACTGCCCACATTATGATCGTTTTCAAAGGACTTTTCATGTTATTTTTGTTACAGGAGTCTGGGTTGTCAAAGTGGATCGGGGTCCAATTATCTGGTCTTGATCAGATTCCCCCAGCAGTTATTCTTTTCTTAATCACAATTCTCATCGCGTTCATTACTGAATTCACCAGCAATACCTCAACTGCCAACATATTCCTTCCACTCATGGCGGAATTGGTATGTAAACTTTTTGATTGTTAAGCCCAGCACTCACTGCGCCCGGCGGTCGTCGGCCACCCGGTCGATCGTCGGCCACCCGGTCGGCCGACGCGATTCTATGAAGAACGCAACAAACCACGACGTGCGCAACGGATCGTTTTTAATACCGATTCGATTCGTTTAACTGTCGCCGACAATCAGCAGACGGCGCCACGTCGTCTAGCGCTCACACGGAGCGAAGTTGGATTCGTCGGCCGACGGTCGTACAACCGTCGTACGATGCAGTGAGTGCCCGACTTCATAAAATACACAAATTATTACAGTAGAGTGTTGAATGTTGTCATGAACGTCATACAAAGTTACATATCGAGAAAGTAAATATAAATGTGGATACAGTAATTAGGTAAATAATTGCTTCAATGTGACGTCATATTGCAAGATTGGAATGCTAAGCCATGTCCAGAGTATTAAATTTTTTTGGCAAAGCATGTGAAATGTCTAAATATGGTCATGATGACATCACACCCTGACCATAATTTTATAGGCACATCATGAATGGGACTTTGTTGTTGTGGACTTTTATTCTTTTATATTTTGCTTAAAGATGTACTGTCCCTAGCAAAAAACAAAAACAAACCATAAAAATCATTTTTGAAATTTACTTGCCCATTTTGAAGTAACATACAAATTATCAACTTGAACATAGAAATTAGTGTATTTAAAAAACGCTTACCCACAAAAACCATCATTTTACAGCGAAAAAATGATAAAAACACTTCCAGTCACTGGAAGTGTTTTATTATCTTTATTATAATTATCCAGTTATAATTTGTATGTTACTGCAAAATGAGCAAGTTCATTTAAAAAATTATTTTTTATGATTTTGGTAATTTTCAAGGACAGTACATCTTTAAAGTCTGTTTCCATAAAAATCGCTACACGCTACGCCGACTCCTTTGGCGGCGCTGCTTGGTCAGTTAAATCTGGGAGCGTTTCCCGATTGCGTCGGGGACAGCTACGCAATGCAAGGATTGCAGCGAAAACGATGTAGTGACTGTGTAGCGATTCTATGGAAACCAGACTTAATCTAGCGAATTGTTATAATGCAGTAGGCCTACACATTAGAAGGTAATCGTAAACGTGGGTTGCAGTATAAACAAACCGTCGACGGAGAATAATGTATGATATTTCAAGAATATAAAAATATTGTAGAAGAACTTACGATTCATAAAATACTGACAATGTAATTTGGATGATTAATGCTTAGTTGATGAGATTCTTCAATTCTCGTTTCCTTTTTCGTTTCGCCACCGAGGATGTGGTGGACCCAACAGATGGCAAAATAGGTGCACCCTCCCCTACCCCGCCAAGTGTGAAATAAAACTCCGGAGCCTTCAGGGATACACTCAAAATAGATAAGGGAACACCTGAACCCCATAGGTCCCCTCAATTGCCACTCGCACCCCTAGCGAAGAAATTCATGTATTCGCCACTTGGTGTCCCAATACGTGGTCATCTTCATTTACATTGGACACTCGATGGTATTTTAAAATATTTTTCTCATATAGGAGTTTAATTACTGTTCCTATATTTGCAGGCCATTGGAATCGGTGTCAACCCCTTGTACTTTGTATTGACCGCAGCCATCGCTTGTTCTTTTGCATTTATGCTGCCAGTAGCCACGGCACCAAACGCGATTGCATTCTCTTACGGATCGTTGACTGTTATGGATATGGTAAGATATTTGAGAGGATATTCCGATGAGTTCACATAATAATTATCTATGGCACACATGAGCTTCTTGGTAAGGGGGGGGGGGAACTGGGGGAGGAGGGCCAAACCCTCAGCTCAAAGTGCCCGTTCAAGACTCCATTTGAACATTAATGACATTTTTAAAATATGACGACGCAAAGTTTCATAGCTGGTCGGCCCATGACTGCTCTAGTTCTATTTTAAAATTAATTATTTGAAACATTAAAAACGATTGAACCAATCAAGTTTCATTATACTACCCACAGTCAAGAATAAAGATTCAAAACAATTTGCATAATTCTTCTTCAGCTTATCGATAGTCATATAAATGTACACCGGGCCTCAAAATACGACTTTCAGTACGGTATATCCCCGTCCGTCAAAGTTCTGCTATACAATTTTTAGCTCTAATGAGAAGATCCAGAAACACTAATATAATATAATAATTAATATATATATATATATTAATATATCTTTTTTAGATCTTCTGCCTCTATTATGCTGCCCTCATGAGGCTGATTGATTAATAGTTGATTGATTAATAGATCTTTTTTAGTTACTACTACCTCTATTATACTGCCCTCAGGAGGCTAATTTATTAATAGTTGATTGATTAATAGATCTTTTTTAGTTCTACTACCTCTATTATACTGCCCTCAGGAGGCTAATTAATTAATAGTTGATTGATTAATAGATCTTTTTTAGTTCTACTGCCTCTATTATACTGCCCTCACGAGGAGCTGAAACACTCGGCTGATTGATTAATAGTTGATTGATTAATCGATCTTTTTTAGATCTACTGCTTTTATTATACTGCCCTCATCGTAGCCTTTTCGAGATTTCGAGAACTTGTTTTTTGTTGAAATTAATGTTTTGCTTTTGTTAATTTTCTACATTTTCCAGGTGAAAGCGGGGGCTATTTTGAACGTCATATGTATCGTGGTAGCGAACATCAACATGAATACACTTGGAAGTGCAATGTTTGACGTTCATTCGTTTCCAGAGTGGGTGAAATCAGATGCAATCACCACTGTCGAAACCATAGCTAATATATCTGTCGTATAACAACATATCTTAAAATCTAAATGATGTTATATTATTAAGCTAGTTCTAAGTTTAAGTGGTTCACACTTAAAAGAGTATTGAGTTTGTGAGTCAAACGCGTTTGATTGCGTTTAGTGTGAACCTATATTTTAGGCCTACTGGTAATATTGCCGATCTTGGCGTAACACTCACGCAATAACAATTTTCAGAAAGATCCAGGCCTATTTTTGTTGTCTAAAATGTTAGGGGTGTTTTGTGTTTTTTGATCAACTTTAATATATAGGCTACGGTAATTATATATGAGCTGGAACTTTTTATGTATTTTGATTGATCGTAATTCGTATTATTATTATTATTATTATTATTATTATTATTATTATTATTATTATTATTATTATTATTATTATTATTATTATTATTATTCCAAAATGAATAATATGTATAATAATTCGTATTATTCTTTTTGGTATGGTTTGGTAAATTCAAAGATTATTCTGTGTAATAATCAAGGTACAGTGCATTGTGTCGAACCGAATGTAGGCTGCGTGGGCGTCGAAATAGAACATAATGGGAACAAACACGGATTTTTTTTTTAGACTTTTAGTAATGTGATAATATATTGTTTTTTCGCGAAATATGAAAAATAATCCATGTTATAATTCCTCCCATATTCCTGTGTCAGCGATTAGCAGAATCCTATTCTCTTAGGAGAAATTATTGTACTTCTAAGCGAGTCGTTGACTGGTCAAGGCTGCGACGGACTAGCAAGCACGTGTGCACCTACAGCAGCTCGATAAGGGGGCCACGTCCTCCAAATATTCTGATTGCGAAACATTTTTAAAGAATTTCGACAGAACACATCTTATAAACTTTCTGATCCTGACTTTTCTAAGACACAAAATGTGTGTTTGACGAAAGCCTGAGGAAAGGTTAATGAGATAGGCCTATATATAGGCATATTTAAGCTAAAGAAAGGTGGAAAAGGATGTCTAGCCGGGCTTAAAATCCTAATTAAAAAAAATTGTATGATTATGGCACCTCTAGTTGGTCGGAAATGGCACTCTCAGACTGCATTTGAATATAATTTTTATCTTTCTCCACTTTTAAATTAAAAAAAGGGGAGATGGTGTGTCGGCTGGCCCCTTGAATCTGCCACTAAAATACTCATCATAAAAAGTTTTTTAAATTATCCTTTTAGTCATAATTATGTATCTCGTGCAAACTAACATTCATAAAAATAATTATTTATTATCTACTGATTAGCTTGTGACGTATTCAAAATTCGAACCATGAAAAAACAAATAAGATAAACCTAAAACAGTAATTTATTTAGTCTTTTCGCATGTACAGCACCTTTAAAATCAATCAAGAGGTTTTTACTTTTCTCCTCTTTTTGAATTTCACTTTTGTGCAAGTAATATTGCGACTACGCTATTGTGAGTGGAAATAATACCGTCTAATTTACGATCAAATAATACTAGGGAGATAAGGAGCAACAAAACATTAGTTAGCATTTTGATTTCACAAACATAACGGTGATTAACTTAATTTATCATTATAAGTGGCGGCTCCAGGAAAGCAAAATATAGGGGGTGGGGCAGTGAGGAACTGGCACAAATTGGGAAACTAGATCACTTCAGCCGGCTCCACCATGGTTGGAGCTGAGGAAAGAAAATTTATGATTATGACACCTCTAGATTGTCGGAAATGGCACTCTCAGACCTAAATTCTAATTATAATTTTTCTTTGTTTTTATTCCATTTAAAAAAAAATAATTTTGAAAAATTTAGGGTCGGCTCGGCCCACTTAAATCCGCCACTGATTATTATGACGTCATTGCAAGATTGCGTCAACGTAACACTGGAGTTTGTAAACTTTTGGTATCACTAAAAATCGAAATAGATAGACATGTCCGTGTCAAAGGCTGTATAATTACGGTATTGTTTAATAATGGCTATATAAAATTCAATTGACTAACTATAATTTTTTGAAATTAGGAAAAACAGTAATCCTATGTATGTAGATAATATTAAACACTAGTATATACGTACGGGTCATATATACAAAAGGAATAAATCGTTTATAGTATAAATTGTACACTTTTGAGTTTGTAAAAATATTGGCCTATATAAGTATACACGCTTCCAATTTTAACAATTTCAGTACGTTGTTTTCAAAATAAAATTAGCCTCTGATAACCGCTGCACCCATAAAATCGACCTATGGTTCTGATGTGGTTACGAAATTTAGGCCTTTAAACAATTACGTTTTTACTCAGTTTTTGGTCCGGAACGTGCCGCACTTGTAAAAGTGAACGGACAAATTTCATGACAGTAATGCGTAATCGTTATTCTTTCCATTCGCTTCTAAAAGTGGGGTTTTAATTACAGAAGATTGGTGAAAAGTGGGGGGGGGGGCAATCGATATGATGTCCCCCTACTTTGAAAAGTGGGGAGGGGGACGTGTCCCCCTGTCCCCCACCGATCGACGCCCATGTGTCTGGGTGGAGAGTGATAGTCCGGTAGGTAAAGTTTTGTCGAAGGACACACTGTCCAAAACACACTGCGAGGAATTGAACGGCCTCCGACCTTATTCAAGTTTCAGAAAACGAACTGCTGCGCCAAACCGATGATAATTATGGATTACCGGTACTCCTTGTATATTTTTGTTTTATTCGAGTAACCCCCGGCCTACACAAATATAACCTCAGTGTAGAACGATACTGTATTTTCCATCATGATAGGCCTACTATTTGGAGGCTATTTCTCTTCGCCCAGTAATCGTTGGACTTAAGCAACACTCCACATTTTCAATACGTTCCATGAGTGTCTACTCAATGAGAGGATGTGTATTTGAGTTATACTAGAATAAAAAAAAACACTGATGAGCTGTTAACTGTACTAATATGGTATTGAAATTGGTAGCATATGAAAAAAAATACTATAAACGAACGTTTGTGTTTATTCAATAAATATTAAAGTAGCTTTTAGAGGCAAAAGCAATATCGAAATCGAAAAGTCTTTATAAACCTTCAAAACCCTCTATATATAAATATTAATTCGAATAAATATGTTATGAGTGCAATTATGTCTAGTCTTAGAAGGTTGAGAACATTGAGTGTTTATTTGTTACTAGTAGAAATCTTCTTTCGGACACCCATATTCAGGTGAAACATCTATCAAGGGGATACTTTTCCGTGAAACGAGGAGAAATATATCTTTTTAACACTATAGCCACTCCTATTAGGCCAAAGGGACGGGGACACTTTCTGAGTGTGCCAGATGGTCAAATAACCCCTTACTATAATAGAGGACACTTAATTTTTATATCATTAATATCATTGTATTACAATAACTAGAGTAGTCTGAAAATAAGAAAAAAATCACTCAACTTTATATTTTGACACCTTTTAAGCAATAAACCAGAATTTTCTCAACTGAATCCGTAGAGTGAACATCGGTATAGGCCTACCAAGGTAATTCAACAAAAGGACGCACATCTCGGAACATCAAAGGTTATAACTCTGGCATCGACATTCTAGGCGCACGTGCGTCCCTACACGCTGAACGTCACAAAAACCATAGCAACTAGACCATAAACCGTCAGCGTACGTGAAGATTTACCCACGCGCGTGTTAGTTGCCATGTTAGTCGCGCGTCGTGCGGTGATTACAAAGGCCTAATGATATTTTGCACTAACATTAGACTGAAATATATTCTTCATTTCAACATTAATTTTACCAAAATTGTGGTGAATTGTCGTTCATGAGACTCACTTCGCAGAAAAAATTAATAAATGCTCCGTATATACTCAAATGTTCGTCCTCGGCACATTATGCCAACATTGTCAAAATGACAGATTAATGTTACATAAGAACATGAAATTTTATAAAATTCGTAAATTTTGAATTGCTATAACTTTTCATTTTCTTGGTCAATTTTCACAAATCAAATTGCAGTTTATAGAAGCATTTAACAAGCTCGAGGTAAAAAAAAATCAATTGTAACAGACATTGCGAAGTACCCAAAATTAATAAATTAAAAACTAACACCATAAAACGAATGGCACGCATAGACTAATAATTGACGGCTGTACTCGCAACTAGTATCGGATTGTCGATGCCACAGTAAAGATCAAAGGACTGTACGCACGCGCTATGTTCGAGAGCGGAGATGTGCGTCCTTTTGTTGAATTACCTTGGGCCTACCGTATGTGTTACTTCGTATACACCGATCTTGTCAATTTTGACTCTTAACTACAGGGATTTCTTTTCCTTTTTTTTCATGCTTCCATCCAATAGAAAGCTCAATATTTAAAAAAAAAACAATTGTTTATTAAAATTGCATCATGAAATAATATTGGGAACATATTGTAAAACTATTATTGTTTTAATTACATTTTCTTTGAATTTCATATTATAAATGAATTGTATTTGCATTCCAAATTATTGCTATATATTACAGTTTGCCCTCCAATTTAAAAAGATTGTTATTTGGTTGTTAGAAAATGGGGTCTGGAATGGACCTTTCCGCTAAGCTCCGCCCCTTGGATATTGTTGCTTAGGTCCCACAAAGACAGCAGTGTTAAAACCATAGAGGTATAATAAGAATACTAGAGCGCTAACCGCAATGTATTTGATGTTCGAAATACGCAGAACTTTGTGTGTGTACCATCCAAGATGGCTACCATAGATTTAGCCAATCAAATTTCGCTAAGCGTGATCGTTTGCAAATGCGCCCTCAATTTACTCAGAAAGTTCAGTACAGCTAGTTACTGTATGTTTGAAACTCGAGCGTTGCGGTGTTTGGGTGTAATGTATACGATTTTAATTTTCATTCCTTGGTACTTTATTTTTGAATAAGATGCTTCACTTGGCCTCGTTTTGGCTACAATAGTTTAATAATTTGTTATTACCATTACTCATTATGATTAATGAAATAATAGTCAGTCAGAGGGCTTATTAATATGTAATAATATGTATACCAAGCCTGAAGGTGGCGCTTTACTACGACGGCCATCTTGGATGGTACACTTACATAACTCTGCATTGCTGCGCCATCTTGTCAGCACTCTAGTTGTTTAATAGCTCTATGGGTAAAACATACGCGAACACGCGAACACGTGCGTTTGTGGGACAACACGTGTGTTTGTAAGACGCGCGCGCATTCCTAGCGCTGTTCTGATTAGTCAGTTGTTAAGTTTGATTGACACTCCGGAAAGGTCTATTAGAGGCGTCTTGAATTGGAGGGTGCACTGAGGTTCTAATTATACTGTAACTGATTCTTATGTCAATAAAAATAAAAATAAATTAAAACAGGACATAATCCCATGTTAAAGGAACAATTGCATGTTTTTAGTTAGTGTCCCATGAATAGGGTTCCTTATTCAGGTGACACCCTTATTAAGAGGACACTTTTTTTAGTCCCGAATGTGTCTGTCCCCTTAATAGGGCTTCTACTGTAAAAAAAAAAAAAAAAAAAAAAAAAGGTTTTTTAATTTTGAGCTACTATTACACCAATAGATGGCGCTATAAAAATCTTAATCACACATGTACATGGGGTAGTGACCTAGCTGGCTGAGGTCATAGATCAGATAACAACAATGGCAGTCGACGTGGTACAGCTGGTGTATGTTGCAATTATCTTAGCTATTGCAATTTCTTTACTTGTAAGTTTAAATTAATTTTTCAGGTAGCTTTAATCTGTAATTAGGCACGACTAAATTTTTAATGAAATCGCTTACCAACGTTGTCACACAGTGTCAACATTAGGCCTAGCCGGTATACAGTAGGAGGCCTAGGCTAGGCCTAGGTAGGCGGCCCTACTAGCTAGGCCTAGGGGGCCCTAGCTAGGCTAACGCTAGCTAGGCATATTATAGGAGATAGGAGCCTACAGGCCTGGCCATGTCATAGGGAGGACTAGGTTTTAGGCCTAGAGTAGTAGACTAGCCTAGATAGAGAATGAGGATGCTAGCTTGGCTGTATCTAGAGTCAACAAACTTAGCTAAAGGCCCTCCTCCTAGGCCTACTAGGCTAGGGTAGGCCTATGATTGAAATAACCTTCCATCGGAGGTCACCCAGGCTAATGAAAAATCAACTTTGAAATCAGCTCTAGATAGGTATTACCAAAATTAAACCAAATAAATAAAACTTACTCAACTAATATGAAATAAACTTTAATAAATTTGATTGAGCACAGGTTGCACACTAGCAGCAAAACACATTGGATGAAAGTGCTGAAGTTACCAGCGATGTCCAATTAGGCCTAGCAATTCTGAGATTCTGAGAGATAGGACTCCAGACCACCTCTACTAGGCTTAGGCCTGCCAGGCCTGCCTACCTAGCATGGCCTTTGAATTTGTCACATCATTCATTCACTTTAATTAAGTTGCAAAGATTCCGAGTTAAACAAATTTGCATTCGTGAGACTTTAAAAACCATACCCCATCCCATTCCATTCCCACCCCCCTTTTCAGGAAACTTTTTTCCTAGATTCAGGTAATGCATTCTTTGCCACTTTAGTAGTAGTTCACAACGAAAAACCTGATCAAAATCTAAATTTTTTTTCTTGAGTTCGAAAAAATTAAAAAAGAAAAGGACCCACTGCCATAAACCAGGGGGACACCAAATAGCACTTGCTATAGTAAATAGAAATAGAAATATTAAATTTGAGATTTTATTATGATTTGATTATATGTGTTGTAATTGATGTACCTACAATCTTCATTCAAAATCAGAAAAACGTTATTTGTCATAATAAAAAAAATTAAAAATTTTCCTAGGCGCAGTACAAAAAAAAGCGCCAAACAATTGCACAAACAATTATACAATGTTTCTACATACAGTGGAAACTTGCTTTGAGTTCCGTCTTTATTTCAGGTTGATTCCAATCAAATTTTAAGGATAAGGCAAGAATGCACTTTATTAAAACAATGGAAAGCTTAACTTTCACTTCCTAATATTAACATTTACTTGTTTATCGTTTTAATCTTGATAGATAATCTCTATGGCAACGCTATTGGACTACAGTGTGGTATTCCGGGCTTAGTAGTTAGTACTTAGACAGCGATGGTTATTGCGTTATTTTGATCTGGAAATCGTTGTTTATTAACTGTTTGTTTAGTTTGTTAAAGGACTGAATAATATGTTCGGAATTGAGAGAGATTCAATTTTCAGATTGCATTTTATTAAAGAAAGAATCTGAATTATTTTGGGAAACAAAATTTGGTTTAGCGTGAAATTGTGTTTTCTGGGCATTCAGTATTTGGAGATTCCACTTTAATTATAAATATTCTGAGAATATCATGTAATGTACTATAATATGAAGAATAAATGTGTTTGAATTGTGTTGAGTTGAGTATTAAAAATATTACAGTTCTAGGATATCCAGCCATGTAGATAGAGTAAATTTGTTATCGAGTCCCAAATGTGATACAGCTAGCAAGTAGCCTAGAGACGATGCAACAGACGTTTTCTAGGTCAGGACCTGCCTCCTTAGACACATGACCAATAGCATTTGTGCTACCTCAGTAATCATGGTTGTACTGCAGTAATCATGGTTGTACTGCAGTAATCATGGTTGTACTGCAGTAATCATGGTTGTAGTGCAGTAATCATGGTTGTACTGCAGTAATCATGGTTGTACTGCAGTAATCATGGTCGTGTGAACAACTTTCGTGGTTGGTGCCCTTATATACATACTATTTTTTATGCTTTGTTGTACCGCAGTACAACCATGATTAGCGAGCTTTCGTTTCAGTACGGGAGAAATCTAGTACGGTAATTAGAGCCGAAAATTCATTTGCGCATGCTTGAAAGATTGCATCTCACTGTACCGCGGAATTTGAGGACGGTTCTGACTGAAAATAGCGTCCGGTTTAGAACGCAACGATAAGAGGTTGTCTTGTATGTCAGCATCACGCGGCGAGTGTAAAGGAGGTTACAATAGAGTCAGGATTGGTGACTGATGTATCTCGTTGTTAACTTATGATAACACTTTAATGAAATTATGGTTTCATGTTCAAAGTCAGTGATACAACACATAAATTTAGGATGAATATGATTTAGCCAAGTCG
>NW_022697064.1:108345-109456 GCF_011630105.1 Anneissia japonica
CAGCCTCGGCTCGGTTCTAGCCTGGCCTGGGTCTAGCTAGGCCTAGCCTAGGCCCTAATTTATTAAGGTACGTCCGGCCTAGGCCTAGCCTATAATAATGCCTACGCAGCGACAAGTGCCTCTTGAACCCTGTGTAACTAAAGTGAGGGCGCGCGTTCGCACGCATATATTCCCCCGTCGCGTAAACGGAAACGAAACAACTTCTGAACAGGACGGAAGCTTGGTTGCGAGTACGGTCACGGTCTGTTGGTTCCTCCGTACTGTGCGCTCACCGTCCTCAAACGAAAGCTCGGTAATATCTGGTACAGTACAGTAGGTATAGGTTGAAATCACACAGAGCCAGTAATGTGTTTTTACTGTGTAAAATATCCTTGAAAAATCGGATCTATGTCCTTGGAAAGCCCTAAAAAAGTCCTTGATTTTTGCTCGTCAAAAATGTGAACGGACCGTAGACTTCATCACTGCAAATCCTAATGTTGTTATCTCCAACAGTGCACTATTTTTCCATACAGTGCATGGTTGGGTTTCTTCAGTTTGGGATCATATCCCTGGATAGGCCATCAACAGCCAATGCTAAGAATACCTAATGGTTATCCATCTAATTTATTATGAGCTACAGTGTTTCTCCATCAGTTCTTGCAAAGCATTGGCAAAGAAACTGTGACCTGTAGATTTGGTTTAGTGGATACCCACTTCACAATTGTTTTAACATGTCACAGCATCACAAAACAATAGAGTGTTTATTTCTGTTGGTTAAGCACTGCTGAAATTGCCTATGGTGCAGTGTGTGTCGTCGATTGCAACTGTCTACCGTGCACACCAATTCAACACTTGTTAACCTAGTTTGGTGTTTGTCGCAGTAAGTTAGACCAATATTTTACGCATTCCTTATAACCAAGTTAGAATATTCTACCGCCTACGCAATACTAGTACCAGCAATATCAAAATTAGCAGCCTTAATAATATTTGACTTTTCCGTTCTTAACAGGGATGTAATTGTGCAGGGCGGAGCCGGGCGGGGCCGCCCTGCCTAAAAGTCTACCGCCCAGCCTAAAGCAAAATTTAATGCCTTCCGCCCAGCGTCAAACGTACATATCCGCCCATCCCGAAT
>NW_022697064.1:113960-135512 GCF_011630105.1 Anneissia japonica
AAAAAATCACTCAACTTTATATTTTGACACATTTTAAGCAATAAACCAGAATTATCTCAACTGAATCCGTAGAGGGAACATCGGTATAGGCCTACCGTATGTGTTACTTAGTATACACCGATCTTGTCAATTTTGACTCTTAACCACAGGGATTTCTTTTCCTTTTTTTTTTCATGCTTCCATCCAATAGAAGGCTCAATATTTTTTTTTTTAATTGTTTATTAAAATTGCATCATGAAATAATATTGGGAACATATTGTAAAACTGTTGTTGTTTTAATTACATTTCTTTGAATTTCATATTATAAATGAATTGTATTTGCATTCCAAATTATTGCTATATATTACAGTTTGCCCTCCAATTTAAAAAGATTGAAGATTGTTATTTGGTTGTTAGAAAATGGGGTCTGGAACTAGAGGGGTCTAGAATTAGAGGGTGCACTGAGGTTCTAATTATACTGTAACTGATTCTTATGTCAATAAAAATAAATTAAAACATCACATAATCCCATGTTAAAGGAACAATTGCATGTTTTTAGTGTCCCATGAATAGGGCTCCTTATTCAGGTGACACCCTTATTAAGAGGACACTTTTTTTTAGTCCCGAATGTGTCTGTCCCCTTAATAGGGCTTCTACTGTTAAAAAAAAAAAAGTTTTTGAATTTTGAGCTACTATTACACCAATAGATGGCGCTATAAAAATCTTAATCACACATGGAGTAGTGACCTAGCTGGCTGAGGTCATAGATCAGATAACAACAATGGCAGTCGACGTGGTACAGCTGGTGTATGTTGCAATTATCTTAGCTATTGCAATTACTTTACTTGTAAGTTTAAATTAATTTTTCAGGTAGCTTTAATCTGTAATTAGGCACGACTAAATTTTTAATGAAATCGCTTACCAACGTTGTCACACAGTGTCAACATATAGGCTTGCCTAGTTGGTATACCTACAGTGAGTTGTAGGAGGCCTAGGCTAACGCTAGCTAGGCAGGAGATAGGCGCCTACAGGCCTGGCCATGTCATAGGGAGGATTAGTTTTTAGGCCTAGAGTAGTAGACTAGCCTAGATAGAGAATGAGAATGCTAGCTTGGCTGTATCTAGAGTCAACTAACTTAGCTAAAGGCCCTCCTCCTAGGCCTAGGCCTACTAGGCTAGGAGGGTAGGCCTACCTACTAGGCTAGGAGGGTAGGCCTATGATTGGAATAACCTTCCATCTGAGGTCACGCAGGCTAATGAAAAATCAACTTTGAAATCAGCTCTAGATAGGTATTACCAAAATTAAACCAAATAAATAAAACTTACTCAACTAATATGAAATCAACTTTAATAAATTTGAGCACAAGTTGCACACTAGCAGCAAAACACATTGGATGAAAGTGCTGAAGTTACCAGCGATGTCCAATTAGGCCTAGCAATTCTGAGAGATAGGACTCCAGACCACCTCTACTAGGCTTAGGCCTGCCTACCTAGCATGGCCTTTGAATTTGTCACATCATTCATTCACTTTAATTAAGTTGCAAAGATTCCGAGTTAAACAAATTTGCATTCGTGAGACTTTAAAAACCACACTCTTCCCATTCCATTCCCACCCCCTTTTCAGGAAACTTTTTTCCTAGATTCAGGTAATGCATTCTTTGCCACTTAGTAGTAGTTTACAACGAAAAACCTGATGAAAATCTAAATTTTTTTTCTTGAGTTCGAAAAATTAAAAAAGAAAAAGGACCCACTGCCATAACCCAGGGGGACACCAAATAGCACTTGCTATAGTAAATAGAAATAGAAATATTAAATTTGAGATTTTATTATGATTTGATTATATGTGTTGTAATTGATGTACCTACAATCTTCATTCAAAATCAGAAAAACATTGTCATAATCAAAAAAATTGAAAATTTTCCTAGGCGCAGTACAAAAAAAAGGGCCAAACAATTGCACCAACAATCATGCAATGTTTCTACATACAGTGGAAACATGCTTTGAGTTCCGTCTGTATTTCAGGTTGATTCCAATCAAATTTTAAGGATAAGGCAAGAATGCACTTTATTAAAACAATGGAAAGCGTAACTTTCACTTCCTAATATTAACATTTACTTGTTTATCATTATATTCATAATAGATAATCTCTATGGCAACACTATTGGACTGCAGCGTGGTATGCCGGGCTTAGTAGTTAGTACTTAGACAGCGACGGTTATTGCATTATTTTGGTCTGGAAATCGTTGTTTATTAACTGTTTGTTGAAGGACTGAATAATATGTTCGGAATTGGGAGAGATTCAGTTTTCAGATTGCATTTTATTAAAGAAAGATTATTTTGGGAAATAAAATTTGGTTTAGCGTGAAATTGTGTTTTCTGGGCATTCTGTATTTGGAGATTCCACTTTATAAATATTTTGAGAATATCATGTAATGTACTTTAATATGAACAATAAATGTGTTTGAATTGTGTTGAGTTGAGTATTAAAAATATTACAGTTCTAGGATGGGTGCAGGTCAACTCGGCCACAAGTCAACTCGGCCACAGTCAACTCGGCCACAAGTCAACTCGGCCACAAATCAACTCGGCCACAAAAAGTTCGGCTGCAGTCAACTCGGCCACAAGTCAACTCGGCCACAAGTCAACTCGGCCACAAGTTAACTCGGCCACAAGTCAACTCGGCCACAAGTTATTTATAATTAAAATGAAATCTAAATACGGTATTACAGTTTCTGCATCCTTTTTCTTCAATATGATTAAAATGAAGTACACAGTATATTTTAGTAAAATTCTGATCATCGTCACATCGTCGTGAGATCGTCGTATACATTTCTTCACACTGTAATCTTATTCAACAGAGAAAACCCGCCACTTACAGAATGGAATAAAATCTGACAATTGTAACAAGAATTATGCCTACGTTAAAATTAGGTGGGGTGCAGCATCTGATATCAATTATCCACAATAGGAACAATTGGTATTGTTGAGTGACAGACTTCAGTCCTTCATATTTGTTCGACCATTGGAGGATATGTTTGAAACCCGTCAGTGCCAAGGATGCATCCAATGACGTGATTCTCCAGTGACATGTCGGTCCTTTTCAAATATTTACTTTAATAATACTAATTAGTCATAATAATGATAATAAAGGTGATAACAACAACAATATTAATAGTAATATTTATTTTAACAATACTAATAGAAATAATATGGTAATAATAACGATATTTAAATATCTATTTTAATAATATTAATTAGTGATAATAACATTGAAGGTGATAATAGCAATAATAACAGCAATAATAAATTAAAGATAACGTTTATTTTTATAATAATAGTAATACTAATTAGTAATAATAATAGTTATGATACTTATAATACTAGGCCTACTTAGTAATAATAGGGCAATAATATCGATAATAAAGGTATCGATAATAACAACAACAATAATAATAATAATAATAATATGAGAAAAATACCAATAAAACACCAATAACAATATTTTTAAAATTACTATTATTAAAATAATAATACTAAGACAAATATATAATAATAACATGAATTAAAAAAATCGAGAATTTTGTATTATTTATATGGTAACAATAATAATATCAGCAAAAAAAATTTAAACAATACATAATGTTAATGCTAAGACTAATAATTAATATTAAAACTAACGGTAATAAAAACAACAATAATAATAACAATGACACCAATAGTAACAGCAATATTATTGTGGCCGAGTTGACTTGTGGCCGAGTTGACTTGTGGCCGAGTTGACTTGTGGCCGAGTTGACTTGTGGCCGAGTTGACTGCAGCCGAACTTTTTGTGGCCGAGTTGATTTGTGGCCGAGTTGACTTGTGGCCGAGTTGACTGTGGCCGAGTTGACTTGTGGCCGAGTTGGATCGAATTCTCTAGGATAGCCAGCCATGTAGATAGAGTAAATTTGTTATCGAGTCCCAAATGTGATACAGCTAGCAAGTAGCCTAGAGACGAATGCAACTGACGTTTTCTAGGTCAAGACCTGCCTCCTTAGACACAATAGCATTTGTGCTACCGCAGTAATCATGGTTGTACTGCAGTAATCATGGTTGTACTGCAGTAATCATGGTTGTACTGCAGTAATCATGGTGGTGGGAACAACTTTCGTGGTTGGTGCCCTTTCAACATATACATACTATTTTTTATGCTTTGTTGTACCGCAGTACAACCATGATTATCTGGTACAGTACGGTAGGTATAGGTTGAAATCACACAGAGCCAGTAATGTGTTTTTACTGTGTTAAATATCCTTGAAAAATCGATTCTATGTCCTTGGAAAGCCCAAAAAAGTCCTTGATTTTTGCTCATCAAAAATGTGAACGAACCGTAGACTTCATCACTGCAAATCCTAATGTTATTATCTCCAACAGTGCACTATTTTTCCATATACAGTAGTGCATGGTTGGGTTTCTTCAGGTGAAAACAACTTGTACAGTATGTATCGTGTTAAGTTGTGGGCTTGCTTTTCAACACCAATCCCTACAACGCACGCCTGCCGCAAGGGAGGGCAGACGCTAGCCCGGTCATTGTTTACGAGTTACTATTACTGTTGTAGTAGCTGTTTTTCTCAGAGGACACATGGCCGTCATTGAAAGGATCTGTTGACAGGATTTACAGTGAATGTTTTTTAATATTCTTCTATATTTCGTATGATTGTCTTTTTGTTAAGGTGATACAACACAATGTCAGGCCTTGCCTTTGTTGTATTTCCTCCATCTTAATTTTTTGTTGTTTTTATTCATGATGGAAAAATAAAGATTGATTTGATTTGATTGATGATTTAAGAATTACTGGTAGTGTTCACTTCAGATCAAGAATTTACCATTATGCTTTACAAATGTGGCAAAGACAAGCCAAACCAGTCACTCGTCGCAAAAATTGATTTTGAATTATTAATACAGGATTAAACAGTAAAATGAGAGCTATAAAATGGTATAAGAATCATTTAAATCCAACATTTCCTTAAGAAGTTACAGGAGTTAAAACAACATATAGCTCTTTAAAGAAAATTATTTGAGAAATCAATCTTCAAAAGTTTACGATTTCTTGCATTTCTCATCACCAAATCATTAAAAATTGTTGTTTTAACATTGAAAATTTGGAAAATAACAGCACAGCATGATGTATAGATATATAAAGGTTAGTTTAAAGCAATAAAATAGATTTTCAAAAGTTTGACATTCCAGCTTGTTTTGGCCATCATATCCCTGGATAGGCCATCAACAGCCAATGCTAAGAATGCCTAATGATTATCCATCTAATTTATTATGAGCTACAGTGTTTCTCCATCAGAAACTGTTACCTGTAGATTTGGTTTAGTGGATACCCACTTCACAATTGTTTTAACATGTCACAGCATTGTTAAAATACAGTATACCTTTTCACAAAACAGTAGAGTGTTTATTTCTGTTGGTTAAGCACTGCTGAAATTGCCTACGGTGCAGTGTGTGTCTTCGATTGCAACTGTCAACCATGCACACCAATTCAACACTTGTTAACCTAGTTTGGTATTTGTCGCAGTAAGTTAGACCAATATTTTACACATTCCTTATAACCAAGTTAGAATATTATACCGTCTACGCAATACTAGTACCAGCAATATCAAAATCTTAATAATATTTAACTTTTCCGTTCTTAACTAATTTAAAATTTGCAATATCATTGACATCTGACAAATACAATTTATAAAACTTAAAAGCAAATAGAAACCATTAAACAATGTACAAATACATTTTTTGTATTATAAGAATTTTGTAATGTTTGTAATATTCATTTTAATAGTAGAATTTAAAAAATGGGTTTATTAATAGATAAAAGTATATCATTTTTTTACAGTAGTTCAAGCGATTTCCTTATTTCTATCATTTTCCTAATTGCCTTAGAAGCATCTTTAATTAAATTGCTTTCTACTTGTTGCCTTTGTTTTGTACCATCTTGTTAAGGTCATACCAGGATGCAAATGGTGAATTTGTTTCTACTATTTTTTGCTTATTACAGCTGTATATAGATATAAATTGATTATTAGGTACCGTAGTATTTACTTATATATATTTCATTTCATACTAATATCCTATATATACAACAATATATTTATAGCAAAAGGGCAGATAGGATTTATACTAGACAATTTAACATTCTATATATTTTTTTAAAATTTTAACATACAATTGAAAGCTAGTAACTAACTGTATAGATTATTATGAGGCTATAATAAATTCAAAACATTTTTGAATATTTTTTAGTCTAAAAACGTATTGTTATTCCAAGTAAATTAATCTAAAAATCTTATTCAATATTAATATTGATTTGTTCATATGGATCTTGAATGTGTGCATATTACCGTGTTCTCCAACTTTAATTGGTTCCATAGAACCATCTTCTCCAACTTTTGTTGGTTCCATACAACCACCTTCTCCAACTTTCGTTAGTTCCATGTAACCATCTTTTCCAACTTTAATTGGTTCCATATACCATCTTCTCCAACTTTAATTGGTTCCATAGAACCATCTTCTCTAACTTTATTTGGTTCCATACAACCACCTTGTCCAACTTTCGTTAGTTCCATATAACCATCTTCTCCAACTTTATTTGGTGAGTATGTAACATAAAAATGCCACGTTGGCCAGTATGCTTATGGCTCCAATGACAGATACCTGTAATATAGCTATAACTGTATCATTGTCTGAAGAAACACATTTGCATTGTGGAGATGTCTCATATCCTGCTGAAGTCATTGATTTAGCGCTGATATATTTAGGATCATTTACTTTTGTCTGGATGTTTTCACTGATGAATGTGGTAATGCCATTTACTTTAGAATCTTCAGTAGATTGTGTTAATGCTAGATGATGTCATGGTAATTGTGATATTGTCTGAAGAAACATATTTGTATTTTGGAGATGTTTCGTGTCCTGTTGAAGTCATTGTTTTAACGCTGATAGGCGCATTTTCTTTTGTCTGGATGTTTTGACTGATTAATGTGGTAATGTCATTTACTTCGGATGCTTCAGCAGATTGTTCTATGCTAGATGATGTCATGGTACCTCTATTATTGTCTTTGTCTGAAGAAACATGTTTGTATTGTGGAGAAGTCTCATATCCTATTAAAGTCATTGATTTACTTATAGATTCTTCAGTAGATTGTGCTATGCTAGACGATGTCGTGGTAACTGTACTATTGCCTTTCTCTGTCAGTGATGCAAGGTAACTGTTGCCAGATTCGTTGTTGGAGTTTGTTGTTGTGATTGACAACATCTTTGTAGTTTCTACCACACCCACAGTTAATTGATTGTAAGTAAATGAGAACTTTATCTTACCCTTAGATGTCATTTTTGGAGTACCTATGCATTGCTGTGTTGTTACTGATCCTGAGCTTGTAGCTACGCAGGTGAAACCTTTGCCTTGATATAAAGATTCAGTGGGTACTCTATATGTTAAATCTGTAGAAGTAAAATAGAATTTTTGATTTTCTGTTGCCAGTACATTGCCATCTTTGTCAATCCATTGCAGTCTTACTGGTGGATGACCTGGATAACATGAACATAACAATCCCGAACCTTTTTTATTTTTGTAGTCAAAACAGTAAACTTGAGAAATGACGTTCCTTACAATCAGTTTAGAAGAGTCTGACTGTATACTAGTACCAGTAAAATAATAACAGCTGTATATTCCATTGTCATTTTCTTCAATTCCATGTACTGTCAAACTTTGTGTAATGCTTTTGCTTGCAGTGGATGACATACCATGGAGACTATACTTATCTTTATCAAACACGGTATCATTATTAGCAAGTAGTGTATCGTCGAATGAGAGTATTCGCAAATTACGTCTCCATTCTATCCAATGTTCAGATGTTTCTGACGCTGGATCCAGCTCTACAGTGCAGGTGAAGGTAACAGATTCATCGCCAACGTCAGTAATAATAATGTTAGGACAGACTTGCACAATTTGTGGTGAAACTTTGAGAATGGCAGCTGTTGCTATGATTAATCCAATATAGAAGTATGACATATTGAACTAAAAAAGAAAGTACTGAATTGAAAAACCCAATTTGCTAGCATCTGATTAAGCCTGCTTATTTTAATTGAGCATATTTCCTGCTTTTGATTAGCACATTTGATCCACAGTTATATTTATTTATAATGGAATTCTGAGCATATTTTTCTCAGAAATTGATGTGCATTGACTGAAATGTGGGAGCAAAAATACGGGTTGCAGTGGAAATCTAAACAGTCACTGTTTATAAACTGGTTGAGAATGGTTCTTTCCTATCTGAGGCAGTTTTATTGCTACCTTAAAACCGGAATAGTTTGAATTGTCTAGAAGTTTAATCAGTGAGGAATCACTTATATTTATTTATTCTGATTACTTATACAAGTAGGCAGATGTCTTTTGTTGGAAATAATACATACAGTTCTGGTTCTGGCGTGTAAAGCTGACCCGAGAGCTAATCTCCTGAAGACTCCAAAAGCAGGTAAACAGTTTTTATAGTAGATTTGAGACTGTTTCCTGATTAGTTGAATGAGAGTTGAAGTAATATAAGTAAATCATGACGTCATCACTGCAACTCCCAATGTTATTTGCCTATCCCCAACAGTGCACTATTTTGGTATATAGTGCATGTTCGGCTTTGTTTTTTTTTTAAATTTGTGTGGAAAAGGTGCAAACAAACATGCAGTATGTAATTAATTTAGCTGCATACATTGTACACTAGGGGAAAATAATTATAGGTTAGATTTAATGCATTCAAAAATGTCCATAGTGCCTTGCAGGACCTCAGGAAAAGTTTTCAAGCAATAAATTTAACCTATTTGTACAATAATTTCCCGTTAGTGTTCGATGCGCAGCTATACTAATTGCTTATTACCAATACTATATTTTTTGTAGATGTCATGCAGACCTTGATTTAAAGGAAAAAAAGGAGAGCTACTACACTGCTCTTAGTTGAATTAAAAATATTTTAAATTGAAATAAATATTTAAATTATTTTTAAATATTTATATTATATATTAAATATATATTTATATTTAAATATAATATTATAAATATATATTTAATATTATATATATATTTATTTATATTATTATTAAATATTTAAATTGAATTTATGCTTTATAACCCTGGTCCACATGCCCACGACTCAAAAAAAAATATGAAGCGCTCAGACTCAGACCCGACCCAAAGGCCAAATCTATCACTTGAATTTCATGGTAAAATGACTGAATATTTGTATTATTTCTTTTTGAGTATGATTGATTAATCACTCATCAATAATCAATCAATCAGTAAATGACGTCCGTCGTTTTAAACATAAAGTATAAAAATTAAATCCTTTCCGAGCTACTAGGGCTCATAAGGCTGGAGCTTATCCCCAGTTTCTGTAGTGTGAAGTAGATGAGAGTTGTACTCCCCCTTGATGGGACACTAGTCCGTCGCAGGTTAGTCGCCAGCAGTTTGCTGTTACCAAATGATACAGCTGGCTGGACTGAAGCAATGTAGATAAAGTGCCTTGCCCAAGGACACAAGCGAATCTGCACAGCGGAGACTCAAAACCCCGGCCTTACGATTGAAAGCCCGAACCTCAACCACTGCACCAAACTGCCGATACATATACACAAGGAATAGCGGAAATAAAAACCATATCAAAGTTGATTCTTTTGTCAAAAGATACCACTTCATCGACATTTTTTTAACCACAAAATAAATTTAAATGACATATATAAAATGAAATTAATATAACTTTGAATTAACTCATATATAACCACATAACTTATCAAATCTTGATTTGATAAATTATATGGCTATAATTAAAAGAATCAATGATTTATTTAACTACAATAATTTATATACTTGCTGCCAGAAATATATAGGTTTATTGGAAGACTATTACACACATTTAATTAACAAGGAAATGTTATATTTTTCACCTGAAAGCCAAACACATTGAAGTACTCAAAACTAAAACTTTTGAGTTGTCATACCTGAAGTACAGATGTTTTGAATACTATAATAGTAATAATATTTATTTGGACTTTTTAGATCAGTGGCATACATTAAAAAAAACAAAAGGACGTCCGAAACACAAAGCTTAAGACAAATGACTACTGATACATCAAATTACAACTGAAACTTAAAACTAACTCAAAACAACTTAAATTAATCACTTTCTCCATCCTCCCTCCTTCCTTGAAAATTCAAAGATTATCCCTCCTCACAAATAGAACTAAACAAAACTTTACCACTTATTTTCTGAAACAGTATTCTAAGTACCCTTCTTCCGTTCCCAAACAATGCATTTTACCCTTGATTAATCAATCATACTCAAAAAGAAATAATACAAATATTCAGTCAGATGTTTTGAATACTATAATAGTAATAATATTTATTTGGACTTTTTAGATCAGTGGCACACATTAAAAAAAACAAAAGGACGTCCGAAACACAAAGCTTAAGACAAATGACTACTGATACATCAAATTACAACTGAAACTTAAAACTAACTCAAAAAAACTTAAATTAATCACTTTCTCCATCCTTCCTCCTTCCTTGAAAATTCAAAGATTATCCCTCCTCACAAATAGAACTAAACAAAACTTTACCACTTATTTTCTGAAACAGTATTCTAAGTACCCTTCTTCCGTTCCCAAACAATGCATTTTACCCTTCCCTTTAAAACTTTAGCATAAAAAATAACATCAAAACAGTAATGCAGGAAAGATAACTAAAATAAAATTGAAAAACAGATGAACTGTATTATAGTGAGCATGGAATTCAAAATCTCACTTCAGAATTTCCATGCTCTTTTGGGATACCATTGGCAAAATTTATCAAAGATATTTTCATACTTTCTTCAAAAGTAACAACAATGAATGTGATGTATTTTTAGGTCATCGTTTATATTAATAAATTTATTATATAATTCTATATTGTCAAGTAATTGTATTTTGCAATTTGGAAATATCATTACCCGAATGGTCCACTGATTAATCTCAGATAAGAAAGTATAATACATACTGTACTCCATCGTGTTGTCATTAGTGTGTATATTTTGCAGTGCTGGGCAGACTAAGAGGAAATTCTAATCTGAATTAAAATTGCATTGGGTACATTTTCCATTATTATTTGTGGACCATATTATGAGTGGTAGAGAAATTAATCTGAGTTTAAATTGTAATGCAACACCTTCAAAGTCTGTTTTATCAATAAGGTATGTTCTAATACAGGATGAGGCATTAAGGATGCATAAATTGATTAATCCAAATGTCATCAATTTAAAAAAAAATGAACATTTGAGAATAAGAAAATTCCTCGTTAGTAAGCAGTGCATTGAATCTCTTTGTACGCCGCCCGTGTGTCTGAAAATCTGATTTTTTAGTTATTTCCGATGTAGTCGCAGCGGGAGTCGCAGGCCACCATCAGTGGTATACATCTAGCACAGCAATTAACTGATCTCCTTACCATTGAAAGGGATCACATGCTAAGACCCATGCCTCCGAAAACGTTGTTTGTGATCAAATAGATCACAAACAACGTTTGCAATATAGATAGATTTTGCAATATACTAAGTCAAATTATATTTACATTATATCAAAAAACGTTTATTAATTGAATTTCTGTGAATTTCACGTGAAACACTTTTTTTATGCCGAATTTCACCGCGAATTTCGACTTGTTATTCCATAAAAACATGTAAGGCTAAACCATTGCCTACACAGTAAAGGTTTTACTTGACAACTCGCGATATTACTGTAATTTATTTATTTATTCAACTGAACATACACTTTTGTTTCAGCGGCACAAACAAATTTGGTGCGTTCAGTGTATAAAAGAGAGAAAGAAAAACAACTAAAAATAAGTAATTGTAAAAAAAAAAGACAATAGAAAATTATTCAAACGACCAACAAGTGTCCAAACGATTCACCGTCTAGTCTAAAAACATATTTTGTTAATATTCCAAATAAATTTAATATAAAAATCCTAATCAGCATTATTGTTGATTTGTTCATATGGATCTTTAATGTGTGCAGGTGGTTCCATGTAACCATTTTCTCCAACTTTAATGGGTTCCATATAACCATCTTCTCCAACATTAATTGGTTCCATATAACAATGTCATTGGTTGTAGTCCTTCACATGTAAGTGTGTGTGTGTGTGTGTGTGGACATCTTTAGGAAAAGTTTTCAGACATTTTGTTTTACTAACGTGACATGCCTAATGGTACACGACATTTTGTTTTACTAACGTGACATGCCTAATGGTACACTTGGGATTAGTTTTCAAAATAGCCATCCATCACTTTATTCCCATTGACAGACTGGCCCACCTTGCCCCTGTGGAAAATATCAATGTGCCAGATAAAAAGGGAAAAAAAAGAAAAAAGAAATCCAGTCAAGATCGCATAAAATTTTATCGTATGTCTACACGAGTGTATATAGGATAGTTATAGTGCTTTATACACTGAAAGTTGAAGATTAAAATTATTTCTATTGATTTTATGATGATGTTTCAATAAAACGAAGATGACAAAATGGAAATTACATTAGACAAGGGCCTGTCTGTGCTAGGCCGGCTTTGAATTGGGTAGGCAGTAGGCCATCCCAACTATCGATAAATAAAAGGCAAAATATGTTTAACATCCAATTTTTTAATCTTCACTTGGTAGAGCATTCCGAAAAAGCGAAATAAAACTCTCTCTGTTTTTTTTCTCACCTACCCTAAGCCTACCTTTTAACGTTTAGGAGATTTTCGGCAGCATTTATAACATGAGCCTCAAAATGTAGTATGCGAGTACGAACGTTGTTCGTGGTTCTTCTTGCAAGAATGTGTGAATTGCAGTGGCTAAAGATAAGGCTACCATATTAGTTGTAATTTGGGAATCATGTACGTACAGTATGTCACCGGCGTTCACTGTATCTCGTTCAGTCGTATCTGTAGACAGAGAACGAACTACCATGTTCATTGCGGATTTCCCCAAAAAAAGACATAATTTATATGAAGTTTACACGAACGATAATAATATAAATTTGTCCTGTATTTTTTTATTTGGTTGCTTTGGTTGATAATATGAACCAACTAGGCCTAGTAGAATTGCCTCGAAAATAAGACCGTGGTCAAGCTACAGATGTTACTGCAATCAACATGTGGCAAGTCAACAAAAAGTTCTATTGGATGAGAGCCTTGCCAATCCGGTCATTTGTCGGTGTTAGCTTGCGGGGTGAAGCGCTTCTTTTCTATCAGGTGACCCCGCTCATACGGTCTGTGTCAGCCTCATAACAAGCGCTTGTTCGATCGATATCAAGAGTGTAACTTACACCGTCGGAACAACATATACAGTAAACTAGTGCAAACAGTACTAACATATAGTAAAGTATTTTGTTTATTGTTCATTTAGTAAATATTAATTTACAAATATTGTATCTGTAAAATTTTGTCATATATTTTTTTTTGTACACAGAAATTTTGACCAAAACTTTACTTCATAAGTTTTGTTAATCACTAATAAAGAGTCGAAGTGATCCAAGGAAAGAATTTGTATTAAAATACTAACAGTAACACGTAACACTGTGTATACAAAGGGGTGGGGGAGGGGGAGGGAAGCTGCACCTTTCTGGATACGAGACATAGTAGTATCCTTATCTATTCATTAATAAGAATAAAATTTTCAATCTTGTAATCAATTTTATATAAACTTTGCTAAAAAGGTACATTTTCTTCATAAAAAGGTTTCTTCTAAGAATGGAATGACCTGTTCGAAGCACGAACTCCTGCAGACCAAACCCAGTACATTACGATTTTTAATCGTGCGAGAAATCCATTCATGACGAACACACATATTTAACACTTGTTATTTATGATTTTCCTAATCACTGTAGTTGCATCTTAGTTAAGTTGCTTTTCTACTTGTTACCTGTTTGTTTATACCATTTGTACCATCTTGTTATGGTAATACTGTACCATGCTGTAAATGGTGGATTTGTTTCTATTTACTTATTTATTTATTTATTTCATTTCATTTTAATATATACAACAATATGTATTTATGGCAAAAATGCAGATAGGATTTATACCAGACAATTTAACAGTTTATACACTTTTTTAAAATTTTAATTTACAGTACAATTGCAAGGTAATAACTAATTGTATAGATTATTATGAAGCTATAATAAATTCAAAAACATTTTTGTCATGTTTTTTAGTCTAAAAACATATTGTTAACATTCCAAATAAATTTAATCTAAAAATCTTAATCAGCATTATTATTGATTTGTTCATATGGATCTTGAATGTGTGCAGGTGGTTCCATATAACCATCTTCTCCAACTTTAATTGGTTCCATATAACCGTCTTCTCCAACTTCTTGTTTAAATATTCCAACTCCTTTCTGTTGTTTACTAGATACTTGACTTAATATGCAAGTTGCATATTGTTTTGTACCTGCTTCAGTTTTATTTGTCTTTTTTCTGTTCTTGGTGAGTATGTAACATAAAAATGCTACATTGGCCAGTATGCTTATGGCTCCAATGACAGATAATATCGCAATAATTGTATCTTTGTCTGTCAGTAACGCAAAGTAACTGTTACCAGATTCGTCGTTGGAGTTTGTTGACATGATTGACAGCATCTCTGTAGTTTCTACCACACCCACAGTTGACTGATTATAAGTAAATGAGAAGTATGTATTACCCTTACCTGACATTATTGGAGTACCTATGCATTGCTGTGTTGTTGCTGATCCTGAGCTTGTAGCTACGCAGGTGAAATTTTCGTCTTGATATAAAGACGCAGTATGTACCGTATATTTTACTTTACAAAGCGAACATTTAAAACCACCACCAGTATAGTAACATTGATGTTCTGCAGCCAGTACATTGCCATCTTTGTCAATCCATTGTAATGTTATTGGTGGATATCCTGAATAACATGAACAAATCAATCTCCTATATTCTTGTTTAATTCCGTAGTCATAACAGTAAACTTGAGAAATGATATTCTTTAGAATCAGGTAAGAATAATCTCTATCTGCACTAGTACCAGCAATAATTAACTGACAATAATATATCCCTATGTCATCTTCTTCAGTTCTATGTACTGTCAAATTTTGTGTAATGCTGTTGCTTGCTATGGATGACATACCATGGAGACTATACTTATCTTTATCAAAGACTGTATCATTATGAGCAAGTTTTGTTTCGTCATATCCGTAGAAGAAAGTACACCTCCTTCTTTTCCATGTTATCCAATATTTAGATATTTCTGATGCTGGATCCAGGTCTACATTGCAGGTGAATGTAACAGATTCTGCCCCAACATCAGTAATAATATGATTAGGAGAAACAACCACATTTTGTGGTGAAACTTTGAGAATGGCAACTGTTGCTATGATTAATCCGATATGGAAGTATGACATATTGAACTAAAAGGGAAACAAAGTACTAAATTGAAAAACCCAATTTGCTAGCATCTGATTAAGTCTGCTTATTTTAATTGAGCATATGATCCACAGATAATATATTTATTTTTAATGGAATTCTTAGCATATATTTCTCAGAAATTGATGTGTTGTGACTGAAATGTGGGAGCAAAAATATGGGCTGCGTATGAGGTGCCAAGTGTAAATTTATTATTCAACACAATTATTTATATATATAATTCATTATTTAATATATAATTGAATAGATCACCCATTATTTATATATAATGCATTTATATCTAAAATTTTATATGTAAATAATTGCGTTAACATTTTCATTATTTATAATTAGTGTACTGATTTTATTATATATAAATAATGAAAGGGTAACCAAACATTATTTATATGTAATAAGGTTACTGGTTTCATTATATATAAATAAGGAAAGGGTAACACTTCATTATATATAAATAATTAAAAGTAACTTACAATTATTTATATATAATAAGTTCACTGATTCCATAATATATAAATAATGAAAAGTAACTTACAATTATTTATATATAATAAGTTCACTGATTTCATTATATATAAATACAGCAGATTATTGAATCTGCTGTACTGCAAATCTCAAAAATCAGTTAAGACCAGGCCTCGAATTTTACCGCGACCAGCGCGGCCATTGCCGACGGTACCCTCCCAGTTAGCCTTGGTGCCCCTGAAAATGAAGCACGACGACGGCCACTACTTGCCTGCCCTTTTGAAGCCTTGGCCTCGGTGCCCTCACGATGCTTAATATAGATCGTTTGACACGTAAAATAAATCTAAGTAAGAACGTTTAAATCTTGAAAGAAAACACGAAAGCCAAAAACGTAGGTCGCCTGGTTGCAGTGACAGAACAGAACATGAGAGAATTCCCATATGTGTTGATACGAACTGTTTTTGCGGTTACCGTTATGTGCACATGAGTCTCACTCTAGCGGTTAACTGGTTCATTTCGTTGAGGATTATTTTCATTTGACTGGTTCGTTAAATACAGTAGACTTCGTTGACAATGAAAATTAACGTAAACCAGAGTGCGTTAATCAACGTTAAGTTATCCATGTGACCAAAGAGAAACATGGCCGATTGGTGATTTTTTATTAACAGCATTTGCGTTAATATAACTTAGATTAAATTTCATAAAATAAACATAATGTTTACCCACATGGAGTCAAAAAATTATTGTAGGCAAACAGAATAAAAAAAAACTGGATGAAAATATTTTTTTTAACAAAAAACCCATACAACCACAAGTTAAAGCAATCTTGATTATGCAACGTGTATCGCGGTAACTATACAGCCATTTTGTTTTGTCGAGTATTTACAAGTTTTCTATTCGACTGGTCGTCTTCGTTGAGTAGGATGTTACCGCTGCGCAGGTGGGCGTGGTTTAACGACGAACGACCAGTCGAATACGGCCTTTGTATAGTTTTAAATATGTGCTTGCTGCACAGCTAACTTTGGGCGATCTTACGTCATCGCAGCTTTCGCGGCCAGTTTAGAGTTGTGGCTTCGTCTGCGATGACGACGGACTGATTAACAACACAAAGATATCGAACTTCTTGAAATTTGACTGTCTTGTACGATCGCTGACTGCCGCAGTATATTCCAACATTGAATCGATAATTAATAGTTAATACTCTAAACAAAGTCATATTACCATTGAGAACTATGGCTTGGCTTGGCCCTAGGCCTAGCCTGGCTTGGCCTAGCTTGCCTAGCCTGGCTACGACGAATCAATGCACTCGTGAGAAATTAGTACTGAGGCTAAATCAAATTTTGCCTTGGGTGCCCTTTTATACTTGAAATTTTGGCCTTGGTGCCTTTCCATTTGGCCTTGGTGCCTTTCAAAATCATGTCATACCGGAGGCCCTTTGGCCTTGCCCATAAAATCCCCAAATTCGAGGCCTGTAAGACAGGCCTCGGACAGTAAGAGATTTGCAGTACAGTAGATTCAATCAGTGATGGAGCCAGGATCTGCCCGACGAAGGGGCTAAAGGCCCCAACGGGGGTGGGGGTTAGTGGAGCGAATCGAGCCTCACTTGGCTGGGGCCATTGGGCCACCTATGGCCCCGGTTTGGGTCCAGGGGGGCTACACTCCCTAGAAGCCAAGGATATTTGACTAATTATGGCGAATTTTTATTACTTATTTGATAGGCATCGAGCTACTATAATATGACTTCATGTAGGCTATGTTTTCTAATGTCGAAATGAGCTTCCAAAACCAAAACATTTTGAATAAAACAAGAAACAAAGAGTATGCAATGTAACCATCTAATTTATTTTCAAATCCTCTTTCTTCAAAGTGAAATCGTACATTTTTGAAATTTTGCACGAAATCTGACAATCATGCTGTCAAGGTCTAGGTTGCTTCCCCTATCGCGATGTATTCCAAGCATCAAGCGTCATAACAGAACGCAAATTAATTTTAATTAGTCTCATTGAACTATTATTATTATTATTATTATTCTTATTCTTATGTTTCCAATTTTAATGTATTCTTATGTTACTTTTTGTCTCCTTTTTTATGTCTTGTGCTTGTGTTTGATCGATGTTTTGATGTTTTTATATTTGCCTACTTGCCTCATTTTTGTAAATATCAATTAATTCAGCCTTGTTTGCAAATTTGTATAAAGATAAAATTTAACCATATAATTTGTAAAAATACAATTTTTAATGTTTTTAATCTGTGATGTTTGTGTATTACTGTAATTAATAATTAATCCTTTGATATTTTTATATTACTCTCCTTCGATTATTTTTATTATAATTCTGTTCTATATTATTGTATCATTCAATTCAGTCGACTGCGATTTTGATATTGAATAAAATGAAATGAAATGAAAAAATGAAATATTATTATTATTATTATTATTATTAATATTGTTATTATTATTATTATTTTATGGCGCCACCACTGAATTTAATAATCTGCTGTATCCCTTGCTATAACAATTTCGATAGGTGATGATGATAGGTAACTATATATACATAATGAAAACGTTAACACAATTATTTACATATAATCTTTTAGACGTAAATGCATTATATATAAATAATGGGTGATCTATTAAATTATATGTTAAATAATGAATTATAAATAAATAAATGTGTTAAATAATAAATTTACACTTGGCGCCTCATACCTGCGGTGGGAATCTAAACAGTCAATATATATAAACTATTGTAGTTGAGAATGGTTCTTTCCAATCTGAGGCAGTTTTATTGCTACCCTGAAACTGGAAAATTTGGAATTGTCTAGAAATTTAATAAGTGAGGAATCACTTATATTTATATGAATAATACAAAAAGCAAGATAGTGATAAGTAAATTAAGATTACTCCTACCTGATACTGTATGATTCTGATTACTTTTGTTGGAAATAACTGTTCTGATGGGTAAAGCTGACACGAGAGCTAATCTTCTAAAGACTCCAAAAGCAGGTATAACAGTTTTTATACTAGATTTGAGACTGTTTCCTGATTAGTTGAATATAAAGAGTTGAAGTATTGTAAGTCAATCATGACGTCATCCCTGCAACTTCCAATGTTATTTGCCTATCCCCAACAGTGCACTATTTTTAGTTCCTATGCATGTAATGCAATAGGAACTATTGTATTCACTTTTTTGCTTGTGTGTGTGTGTAGACATCTTCAAGAAAATCTTTCCAACATTTTGTTTTACTGACAGTGACATGCCTAATGGTACACTTAGGACTAAATAGCCATCTATCACTTTATTCCTATTGAACTCAATCTTGTCAGACTGGCCCACATTGCCCTTGTAGAAAAAATCAAGGTGTCCAATAGACCGGGAGCTCAGAAAATATAATCCCAAGGGACCCATGGGGGTAGAATGCTGAAACACCGATGACAGCAATTTTTTCATGTACGTGACCCTAAACAGTGATATTAAAGGCCACGCTCAAATATATTTAATCATGTGAAGAGAGACACGAATGAATTTTTTTTTATTGGAACTTATTGGGTAACATAAATACCAATGACAGCAACTTTATCCTGTACATAAGCCCAGACAGCAGCCCCAAGGGACCCACGGGGGTCTTATATAGTAGCAACATGATAAAATCATGCAAAGAGAGACATGAATGAAACCAACTAGGAATTACTACTTGTACATTGTAGAATGCTGAAACACCGATGACAGCAATTTTTTCATGTACGTGACCCTAAACAGTGACATTAAAGGCCACGCCCAAATGTACATTAATCATGTGAAGAGAGACACGGATAATTTTTTTTTTAATGTTACTATTATACATTGGGGGTAACATAAATACAAATGACAGCAACTTTATCCTGTACATAAGCCCAGACAGCAGCCCTAGGTTCCCAAATGGACTTACTGTATTATTTATAGTATGATATGGTCGAATCTAATAATGATTAGAGATAGTAGAATGCAACTGAAACACCTGATTATGACACAGACAGTGGTTCTGAAGATCAACTTCAGAATAAAACAGGAATTTAGTGAAGGATTGGACCACTTACACTGGAACTTTTAAACATTGGAAAGAAAATCCATTTGACAGCAACTATTTACTACTTCAGCTATAGATTTCCATTTAATAATAAAATTTTGTTAAACACTGACTTCAGATGAAATAAAACAATACCATAATACAAACTCAATAACAATATTTATTAGATCGGATTAAACTACAGAACATGAATTGTCTATACGTGATAAATGGTACAGCGTCAAGGTGTATTTCAATCAGATTGTTGAAAATATGTAAACATAGGATTAGAATCTAGTAGCACTTTATTGACTAACATTATAAAATGTATTAACTTTTGACAGCAGTTTCTTCTGGGTTACAGATGTAACAGCATTATATTATAGTTAAGTCAATAAAGCGATACCAGTTTTGAATTTAACATTGCTTCTACTATTACAACAAATGTGTCCACCATATGGATTATGGATTCATTGAAATCAAGTATCTATATGATTTTTTATATATTGCATGCACAATTGAACTGCGGTATTGTACACTGCGGTAACCATGTGTTTGTAGCAGTACGATACAAAGCACAAGCAAGAAACACTTAACTAATAGATAAACTATCCCCCGCCGGACACCATCCCGGTGTATCTGAGTCTAGGTTTCGGGGCTAGAATTTATGGAAATATTTCCATTTTGTCTTGCCTCTTCACATGATTAATGTGAATGTGGTCGAAAATCACTATTTTGGATAATAAAAACTCACTCCCCATGAATTGTTGAAGTTAAACCACCACATAAATTTGACCCTACCTTATTTTTTTTTTTATGTATCATGCATAAACATTGACGCCTGCAAGGTTTCATACAGTGCATGGTTGCCTTTTTTTTTGGTTTGTGTGTGGAAAAGGTTAAAACAATGAAAAGATACCACTTCATTCATCAACAATTTTTCAAACAAAAATAAATTTAAATGCCATATATAAATAAAATTAATATAACTTTGAATTAACTCATATATAACCAGAAAACTTGTCATATCTTTCAATAACTTATTGAAAGATTTGATAAGTTATATGGTTATCAAAAAAATCTGATTTATTTACTACTTCATAAACTTGCTGCCAGAAATATTTGGGCTATTGGAAGACTAGTATACACATTTAATTAATAATTAAATGTTATAATTTTCACCTGAAAGCCAAACACATTGAAATAATAAAAAACTAAACATTAGAGTTGTCATACCTGAACTGCAGATGTTTTCAATACTATAATAATAATAATATTTATAGTATTTGAACTTTTAGATCAGTGGCACACTTTTAAGAAAACTAAAGAGCATTTGAAACACAAAATGTAAGACAAATGACTACATGATACATCAAATTACTAACTCATCACAAATAAAACTAAACAAAACTTTACCAATCATTTTCAGAAAAAACTTGTCAAAGATATTTTCATACTTTATTCTTGCAACGATAAACAACCTAAAATATGATGTATTTTTAGGTCATCATTTGTAATAATACTCTTTTTTTGTTTTTTGTGGTTATTATATGAATTGATTAATAGATAATATTTACTTATTTATTTCATTTCATTT
>NW_022697064.1:136590-147450 GCF_011630105.1 Anneissia japonica
ACCTTCTATGATACTGATTACTTAAGTTGGAAATGATACAGTTGTGGTTCTGGTGGGTAAAGCTGACTCAAGAGCTGATCTCCTAAAGACGCCAAAAGCAGGTAAACAGTTTTTGTAGTGGTTTGTGAGACTGTTTCCTGGTTTTTTTTTTGGTTTTGTTTTGTTTTTTTTCCCTTGCAATTCAGTATAAATTGATTGCAAAACAAAGACAAGTTTTGAAATGTACAATATGAAAAGGAAGACACATAAAAAGGCGTTAAATAATAAAAACAATAAAATCCTAAAAATAGCAACATTCTCACAAGGAAAAAATAAATTACAAAATGAGATTTCACACTATATGTACTTATGTAATACGGTATGTACTTATTATAGCTGCATAAATTCGTCGCTCACATCACGAACTAACACAATCAAAGTAGATTGTGTTAGTTCGTGAAATCACAGTAGCGCGTCAAAACGAGCGCGTATTAGTTGTCAAGCAATTTTGTATTCTTTACCACACAAAATGTCCTTAACGACAATAGCGCGTATTTTGACGCGCTTTTTTGATTTCACGAACTAACACAATTGAATTTAATTGTTTTAGTTCGTGATGTGAGCGACGAATTGTACACTATGCGGTTAGATTTAATGCATTCAAACATTTCCTAGTGCCTTGCAGGCTCTTAGGAAATGTTTTCAAGAAATCTAACCTTCGTACAATAATTTTCCGCTTGCGTACTATGCGCAGCTATGCTAATTGCTTATTACCCATAATACAATTATTTTCATAATACAATTCAGGGGGGTCCAGACAGTGCGATCGCATCCCCCTAAATTGTATTAAGAAAATAATTGTATTTTATTGTTGAAATATTATTTTTATAATTAAAAATATAATACCGGTAAGATTTTAAAAGTATGAGATTTCCGGGCACCTTGAGGTCCATACTCTAAAAATGTTCTTACCTCAGCCCCAACCATGCAGCTGAGGTTGTGTGGATTCTCACCCACCCCCTACTGCCAAATCCTGCATCCGCCCCAGCTATCTATAATTTGTGGATGTCATGATTCCCATATTAGAAGCTAACCTAAAGCACATTTGGACAGATTTTCCATGTGCTTTTATTAATGCAGACAAAAAAAAAGAAACAAAAAAAAAAAGTGTTTTGATATGTTGTAGAAGTGATTTTTCTAAGACAGAAAAAAGTTGTTTGAAGAAAAACTGTTCGCATGCCCACAGCTCAAACCCTCGCTGTGCAAGTCGCCAGGTGTATAAATGGGTACCAGCATATGCTGGGAAGGTAAAACAGACTGCAGTGCAGGAGGAGTGGCGAACCCCCACAGCCTTGCACAGTCTGGCCCAAATGCTAAAGTAAGAGAGACGGGCACTCCGGCCTGCTTCAGGTTTCGAACCTGTACCTTACTGAGACTCAGAACCGATCCATCAGACTCGAAGGCCTATCACCTGAATTTCATTGAATATTATATTGGTTTTTTTAGTATGATTAATTAAGTCAATAAATCACAGAATTTCATGGTATTTTTGGTTGAATATTGTATTATTTTTTTTTAGTTTGATTTGTAAGTCAATAAATCAGGTCCGTCATTTTATATACAAGGAATAGCAAAGATAAACACCATGTCAAACTTGATTCTTTTATCAAACAATTAATAGATTCCACTTCATTCATCAACAATTTTTAAACCAAAAAATAAATTTAAATGCCATATAAATGAAAATAATGTAACTTTCAATTAACTAATATAACCTTATACTGTAACTTATCAAATCTCTCAATAAGTTTACTTTATTGAAAAATTTGGTAAGTTATGTGGTTATCAAAAGTATCAATAATTTATTTACTACAATAATTCATAAACTTGCTGCCAGAAATAATGGGTTATTGGAAAACTAGTACAGTATACACATTTAATTAACAAGGAAATGTTATAATTTTCACCTGGAACACATGGAAATGCACAAAACTAAAACTTTTGAATTGTCATAACTGAAGTACAGATGTTTTGAGTACTATAATAATAATATTTATTTGGAATTTTTAGATCAGTGGCACACTTTTTAAAAAGCAAAAGGGCGTCCGAAACACAAAACTTAAGAAAAATGACTACATGATGCATCAAATTACAACTGAAACTTAAAACTAACTCAAAACAACTTTAAATTAATCTCTTCCTCCCTCCCCCCCCCTCCTGAAATTCAAATGTTATCCCTCCCCACAAATAGAACTAGACAAAACTTTACCCCTTACTTCAGTAGCAGTACCCTTGTTCCCTCCCCAAACAATGCATTTTTCCCCTTCCCCTTAAAACAATTACATCAAAACAGTACTGCAGGTAAGATAACTAAAATAGAATGAAAATACAGATGAACTGTATAGTTGGAGCATGGAATTTAAAATCTCACTGCAGAATTTTCATGCTCTTTTAGTATATCTTTTGCAAAACTTATCAAAGATATTTTCATACTTTATTCTAAGTAGCAATGTTGAACAAAAAATATGATGTATTTTTAGGTCATCGTTTATATTAATGAATTTATTATATAATTCTATATTGGTCAAGTAATTGTATTTTGCAATTTGAAAATGTCATTAGTGCGTATATTTTGTAGTGCTGGGCAGTCTAAGAAGAAATTCTCATCTTAATTAAAATTCATTGGGTAAAATTTTCCATTTTTTTTGTGGACCATATTATGAGTGGTAATGAATTTAATCTTAGTTTAAATTGTAATGCAACACCCGTAAAGTCCGTTTTATCAATAAGGTATGATCTAATACAGGATGAGGCATTAAGGATGCATAAACTGAGAGGGATCTGATTTGTTTTGAAAATCATCTCCATTGATTAATCCAAATGTCATCAATAATTTTTAGAATAAACGTTTGAGATTAAGAAAATTTCTCTTTATTAAGCAGTGCATTCAAGATATCCTCAGACTCGCTTCTTTTCAAAATATCATTTAAACAATAGAAATTTATATCTTAAATCTTGAGTTGCAACATAGTAAGATTGGGCCAATGATTTGTGCTAAAGTATTTCACACATGGAGCTCATACTGTAGGTAGGAGACCATCTGAGTTCTCCACACAATGCAGCACAAGGTGTGTTCCAAGGTGTTATAAGTATATACTGTGCCATTTGAAGTTGTAAGCGTTCTTTAAATTGTTTTGTCAAGATTGCTTAAAGTTCACCATACAGTTTATGGAAGGAAGGGAAATTGATCGCCACAAAATATCTCCATAATAAACTCTGTTGAAAATGTCAAAGTTACTAATGATTAATTTTATATACAATTAATCGTTGGCCTTTTTGGATGATATTGTTGCATATGGTCATTTCCATGATATACAGTAATACACCAAGATACTATATTTGTAAGACTCTGTTTCTATAATATAACCCTCCCCTAATTTCCATTTTTTTTCCCTTTATTAACATGTTTTCCCAAAACCAAAACATTTTACTTTTTAAAGTTAAAATGTGACATCCATTCTTGTCGTCAAATTTACCTGCAATATCTAGCATTTTTCCGTCTTGTTTTCAGTGTTAGCTAATAGCACAACATCGTCAGCCCAAAATAGGCTACCAACCCATAAATCATTGATTCTGGTGCCAAGATCATTTGACTTTAGGATTTTCTTAAATTCATTAATCAAAATACTAAAAAGGTAAAGGACATACATCCCTGTTTTACTCCTTGAACATTATAAAAAAAAAGTCTGTCAGTTGGTCCAAAACATATCTTTCCCTTTAACATTTTTCATATAATTTATCGATAACTCTCCAGAGAACTAAAGTAACTTAGCTCAGTTGGCTATTATCTGGTGGTAGTCACTGTGTGTGCACTGAACCGTGGAGATCTCCAGGTCCCCGGTTCAATTCCCATCGCAGCTTCTCCTTGTGTTTCGGCTGGAAGGCTGAAATACAAGTTACAATAGAATACCATCTTTCGGACGAGACATTTGCGCTGTGTGCATTATGGCCCATGTGCATGTTAAAGTACTCAGTACACCAGAATTCACCACCAGAAGGACCCCACTGGAAACAAGTCTTCAGACTTAGTGGGTTATCTTTGGTGCAATTCACACCGAAATACTCCTATCCTATCCTATCTTCCAAATCTCCAAGTAGCTTTCGTTAACCCATCTCTCAAAACACTATCAAAAGCTTTTCGAACGTCCAAGAAGGCAATATAGGGCAATATAGTCTGCAGGCAGCTATACACTTCAAAGTAAATATATGGTCCTTGCACCTATGTAGACAAAGAAAGCCTTGTTGTACTTCCAAAAGGACATCATTATTTTCAAATATGCTATTAAACATCTTGGACACACACGAGGTTTTATAATAATAACACTGTTATTCCTAGCCTTGGTTCCAGGCCCTAATTTTGGGTTACTTACTCTTTATTGCACTTAGTTCGCGCCATACCTAATTTAATTGACGTCCCATACTCGATTTCTTTTTTTAGGGCCTGGGAAAACGATTCATGCGTACGATTTCCCACATCAAATTCGATGTGGGATATCATATGCATGACTGATTTTGTAATTCACGTGATTGCCTTACTTCATGCATATTAATTAATCTTGGTAAATTTTCAAAATTGAAGATACGGATGTCTCGACTAGGACAAGCTAACCAGCTCCCTTCTGCCTACCTACTTAAATTAAAACAGTTAGTATATAGTCCTGGCCTGCTTAGAACGACTATGGACTGACAACCGTAGTAGGCTATACTGTACTTACAGAACCTTGCTCACCGCTAGCTGCTACACAGATTTAGGCCTTTAGGGTAGAATATTGTTAAAAAGGTACGCCTCTGTAAGTAAGAACTTAAACTAGGCTAGGCCTAATACTTCTGACTCCAGAGGCCTGAGCCATCCTCCTGGAAAGTTAGTGATTGTTGTATTTCTAACTAGTCTAAGCTTAATTGTTTTTGCCATTGCCAAAATTAGTCTTACTAGGGTCTATTCTAAATATTTTAGGCCCGTTTTATTAGGGAGGACTATTTTTAGTCATTCCTAATTAGTCGATGAGAGTGACTCAGTATCATGGCTCCAAAAATATGAACATTTGATTGGTTGAAATTGCTTATTTTTGTCCGCCCATTTATCCAAATACGGAATATAACATTACGTCATTCTTTTGGCATCCTGATGCCTGCATTCAATGTTTTACAAGACAAGTACAGTACCAGCAATATCTAAATTAGCAGCCTTAATAATAATTTTTGACTTTTTTAAACTAATTTAAAATTTACAATATCATTGACATCTGGCAAATTAAATTTATAAAAGCAAATAACGAACATTAAAAAAATTATAAATAATACATTTCTTGTATTTTAAGAATTAATAATGTTTTAATATTCATTTTAGTAGAATAAAAAATGGGTTTATTTATATTATATTAAGTATATCATACCATTTTTTTTTTAGTTTTAGAAGTGATTTCCTTCCATATTTTTATTTCTTATTTTCCTAATTGCTGTAGTTGCATCTTTAGTTAAATTGCTTTTCTACTTGTTGCCTGTTTGTTGTACCATTTGTACCATCTTCTACAGTGTTTTTTTTTTGTGGTTAATATATAAATTGATTAATAGATAATATTTACTTATTTATTTATTTCATTTCATTTTAATATATACAACAATATGTATTTATGGCAAAAATGCAGATAGGATTTATACCAAACAATTTAACAGTTTATACAATTTTTTAAATGTTAATTTAGGATACAATTAACATTTTGTCACGTTTTTTAGTCTAAAAAGATATTGTTAACATTCCAAATAAATTTAATCTAAAAATCTTAATCAGCATTATTATTGATTAGTTCATACAGATCTTCAATGTGTGCAGGTGGTTCCATATAACCATCTTCTCCCACTTTAATTGGTTCAATAGAACCATCTTCTCCAACTTTAGTTAGTTCCATATAACCATCTTCTACAACTTTAATTGGTTCCATAGAACCATCTTCTCCAACTTTAGTTAGTTCCATATAACCATCTTCTACAACTTTAATTGGTTCCATAGAACCATCCTCTCCAACTTTAGTTAGTTCCATATAACCATCTTCTACAACTTTAATTGGTTCCATAGAACCATCTTCTCCAACTTTATTTGGTTCCATATAACCGTCTTCTCCAACTTCTTGTTTAAATATTTCAACTGCTTTCTGTTGTTTACTAGACACTTGACTTAATATGCAAGTTGCATATTGTTTTGTACCTGCTTCAGTTTTATTTGTCTTTTTTCTGTTCTTGGTGAGAATGTAACATAAAAATGCTACATTGGCCAGTATGCTTATGGCTCCAATGACAGATAATATAGCAATAACTGTATTATAGTCTTTGTCTGAAGAAACATGTTTGTATTGTGGAGATGTCTTATATCCTGCTGAAGTCATTGATTTAGCACTGATATATTTAGGAGCATTTACTTTTGTCTGGATGTTTGGACTGATGTATGTGGTAACTGTATTATTGTCTTTGTCTGCCAATGACACAAAGTTACTATTTCTAGATTCGTCATTGGAGTTTGTTGATGTGATTGACAACATCTCTGTAGTTTCTGCCACATCCACAGTTGACTGATGGTAAGTAAATGAGAAGTCTATGGTATCCTCAGCTGTCATTATTGGAGTACCTGTGCATTGCTGTGTTGTTACTGATCCTGAGCTTGTAGCTATGCAGGTGAAATTTTCGTCTTGATATAAAGACGCAGTGTGTACCGTATATATTACAATAATTTCAAAACCAGAACCACTGACAGTAGAGTAATGTTGATGTTTTGCTGCCAGTACATTGCCATCTTTGTCAATCCATTGTAGTGTTATTGGTGAATATCCCGAATAACATGAACAAATCAATCTCCTATATTCTTGTTTAATTCCGTAGTCATAACAGTAAAATTGAGGAATGATATTCTTTAGAGTCAGGTAAGAATAATCTTTATCTACACTACTACCAGCAATAATTAACTGACAATAATATATCCCTATGTCATCTTCTTCAATTCCATGTACTGTCAAATTTTGTGTAATGCTGTTGCTTGCTATGGATGACATACCATGGAGACTATACTTATCTTTATCAAACACTGTATCATTATCAGCAAGTTTTTTTGCTTCAGATAGGTCGGAGAAAGTAGACCTTACTCTTATCCATCTTATCCAATATTCAGATGTTTCTGATGCTGGATCCAGTTCTACATTGCAGGTGAATGTAACAGATTCTGCCCCAACATCAGTATTAATATGATTAGGAGAAACAACCACATTTTGTGGTGAAACTTTGAGAATGGCAACTGTTGCTATGATTAATCCGATATGGAAGTATGACATATTGAACTAAAAGGGAAACAAAGTACTGAATTGAAAAACCCAATTTGCTAGCATCTGATTAAGTCTGCGTATTTTAATTGAGCATATGATCCACAGATAAATATATTTATTTTTAATGGAATTCTTAGCATATATTTCTCAGAAATTGATGTGTTGTGACTGAAATGTGGGAGCAAAAATATGGGCTGCGTATGAGGCGCCAAGTGTAAATTTATTATTCAACACAATTATTTATATATAATTCATTATTTAATATGTAATTGAATAGATCACCCATTATTTATATCTAATGCATTTACATCTAAAAGATTATATGTAAATAATTGCGTTAACATTTTCGTTATTTATATATAATTAGTGTACTGATTTTATTATATATAAATAATGAAAGGGTAACCAAACATTATTTATATGTAATAAGGTTACTGGTTTCATTATATATAAATAAGGAAAGGGTAACACTCCATGATATATAAATAATGAAAAGTAACATTATATATAAATAATTAAAAGTAACTTACAATTATTTATATATAATAAGTTCACTGATTCCATAATATATAAATAATGAAAAGTAACTTACAATTATTTATATATAATAAGTTGACTGATTTCATTATATATAAATACAGCAGGTTATTAAATCTGCTGTACTGCAAATCTCAAATCAGTTAAGACCAGGCCTCGAATTTTACCGCGACCAGCGCGGCCATTGCCGACGGTGCCCTCCCAGTTAGCCTTGGTGCCTCTGAAAATGAAGCACGACGACTGCCACTACTTGCCTGCCCTTTTGAAGCCTTGGCCTCGGTGCCCTCACGATGCTTAATATAGATCATTTGACACGTAAAATAAATCTAAGTAAGAACGTTTAAATCTTGAAAGAAAACACGAAAGCCAAAAATGTAGGTCGCCTAAGCTAGCCTAGGCCAGTTTGCAGTGACAGAACAGAACATGAGAGAATTCCCATGGGCTCATTCGACTGGTTCATTTCTTTGGAACGAATTTTCGTTGAGTATTATTTTCATTTGACTGGTTCGTTAAATACAGTAGACTTCGTTGACAATGAAAATTAACGTAAACCAGAGTGCGTTAATCAACGTTAAGTTATCCACGTGACCAAAGAGAAACATGGCCGATTGGTGATTTTTTATTAACAACATTTGCGTTAATATAACTTAGATTAAATTTCATAAAATAAACATAATGTTTACCCACATGGAGTCAAAAAATTATTGTAGGCAAACAGAATAAAAAAAAAAACTGGATGAAAATATTTTTTTTTAACAAAAAAACCCATACAACCACAAGTTGAAGCAATCTTGATTACGCAACGTGTATCGCGGTAACTATACAGCCATTTTGTTTTGTCGAGTATTTACAAGTTTTCTATTCGACTGGTCGTCTTCGTTGAGTAGGATGTTACCGCTGCGCAGGTGGGCGAAGAACGACCAGTCGAATACGGCCTTTGTATAGTTAAAAACATGCGCTTGCTGCACAGCTAACTTTGGGCGATCTTACGTCATCGCAGCTTTCGCGGCCAGTTTAGAGTTGTGGCTTCGTCTGCGATGACGACGGACTGATCAACAACACAAAGATATCGAACTTCTTGAAATTTGACTGTTTTGTACGATCGCCGACTGCCGCAGTATATTCCAACATTGAATCGATAATTAATAGTTACAGTAATACTCTAAACAAAGTCATATTACCATTGAGAACTATGGCTTGGCTAGGCCTAGCTTGGCTTGGCCCTAGGCCTAGCTTGGCTTGGCCTAGCTTGGCTAGCCTGGCTACGACGAATCAATGCACTCGTGAGAAATTAGTACTGAGGCTAAATCAAATTTTGCCTTGGATGCTCTTTTATACTTGAAATTTTGGCCTTGGTGCCTTTCCATTTGGCCTTGGTGCCTTTCAAAATCATGTCATACCGGAGGCCATTTGGCCTTGCCCATAAAATCCCCAAATTCGAGGCCTGTAAGACAACCCCACAGTGAACGCCACGGCCCTCAGGAATCTCGATTTGAGTCTGTCGTGTCTGGGTCTGGGACAATGTCCGGGGAAAGGTCTAGATCAGCTGTTGATGATAGGCATAATACTGAGGTTCATCAACTTTGGGGTTCTCTTACTTGATTTGAGGTTTGCAGTAGAGTAGATTCAATCAGTGATGGAGCCAGGATCTGCCCGATGAAGGGGCTAAAGGCCCCAACTGGGGTGAGGGTTAGTGGAGCGAATTGAGCCTCACTTGGCTGGGGCCATTGGGTCACCTATGGCCCCGGTTTGGGTCCAGGGGGGCTACACCCCCTAGAAGCCAAGGATATTTGACTAATTATGGCGAATTTTTATTACTTATTTGATAGGCATCGAGTCATAATATGACTTCATGTAGGCTATGTTTTCTAATGTCGAAATGAGCTTCCAAAACCAAAACATTTTGAATAAAACAAGAAAAAAAGAGTAATGTAATGTAACCATCTAATTTATTTTCAAATCCTCTTTCTTCAAAGTGAAATCCTACATTTTGGAAATTTTGCACGAAATCCGACAACCATGCTGTCAAGGTCTAGGTTGCTTCCCCTATCGCGATGTATTCCAAGCATCAAGCGTCATAATAGAACGCAAATTAATTTTAATTAGTCTCATTGAACTATTATTATTATTATTATTATTCTTATTCTTATGTTTCCAATTTTAATGTATTCTTATGTTACTTTTTATCTCCTTTTTAGTTCCTATGCATGTAATGCAATAGGAACTATTGTAATCACTCTTGCTATTTCCTATGTTTTTTATTGTGTGTAGTGTGTATGTGTGTGTGTAGACATTTATGCAAATGCGCATGCGTCAAAGAAAAGTTTTCCGACATTTTGTTTTACATCGCGATGCGAAGATCGATGTGAAGTTTCTGCAGAGTTCAGTCAGGGCTCACACTAACCGACCGGAATGTCGGCATGGATGAAACTATTTTGGTTTTACGGCAAAAAAACCATCTGCTGTAGGCATAGGTATTTTGAAGAAGGCCTAAAATAAAACTAAAATGTTTTAATACTTGCTGAAATATCGTTTCTTCATTTAGATCTCCATTTTTCACTTTGTCCATGCGACGTTTTTTTCTGTTGTATACGTATGAGTAGTCATATGAAGGTACTATATCCCCGACAGTTGGCTGTGCAGCAATGTACCCTTTGAATGCAAACTGAAAACAGGTGAAAATATAAAGGCAGCCTACTGTCGGGTACATAACGACTATCTAGCTTTCCACAAAAACATGAGGCCTAAGCTAGGCCTAGTTCAGTATTACTGCGATGCAAGGGTAGGCCTAGTTAGATCGTTCAATCAATGATATCGTCTAATACAATTAAATAATGTGTGTAATATTTAAGAAGAATTCGATCCAACTCGGCCACAGTCAACTCGGCCACAAGTCAACTCGGCCACAAGTTAACTCGGCCACAAGTCAACTCGGCCACAAAAAGTTTGGCTACAGTCAACTCGGCCACAAGTCAAC